>NC_087067.1:0-48415 GCF_963678635.1 Symsagittifera roscoffensis
AAAAGAATTACTTGTTCAAGCAGCACCCGAAATAATAGACATAGCAACCAGGAAGAAAACGCCCAAACAAGCCTTGAAAAACACAGTAAAAAACACAATCAAAAAAAAGTTGGAGCTGGACGCAGCAAGTCCCGTATGAGCAAAAAACGGAAGACAGCAACAACAAAAACAAAAGCTCTCTTTCCAATGAAACGAACTCCACTGAGAAGTCGCTCCAACTTTTTCACCAAAGTACGAAATGCTTTCTAATTTTTTGCCAACTGAAGCAACTCACAGCTCATTAGATTTATTTGAAAAGCCTCCTCTACTCGTTACGTTTGAAAATGCATTCACTCAAAAAATTGGTCCATCTTATTCACCTGATGGTCCTATGCTCGAATTTGATGTTTTAGGAGATAGAAACAACTTTATCGATCTTCAACGAACTCGTTTGGAGATTGTAGTACCCGTTGTTCAAAATAATGGTAATGTACTGCGAACTCATGCTACAGAGGCAGCACAACGAGACACCCCATATTTGGTTAATAATCTACTTTCATTTTTGTTTTCCGAATGCACAATGTCCTTGAATGGAGAAAAAAAATCAACAACCAATGCCAATTGTGCCCATAAGAGTTTCATTGAGACCGAATGTTCACATGGTAATGATGCAACGAAAACATGGCTTGCTTGTCAAGGTTTTTATTATGAAGATAATCCATCAGGTATTGATGGTGCTAATGGGCGAGCTGAAGATGTCGCTGAACGTAACGAATCGTAGCTGCATCAACCAAATTCCATTCATTTCGTAAAATTGCTTGTGATTTTTAATCATGCGACAAACATCTTATCAGCGGTGTTACAATAAGACTATCTCTGAGACGATCTCCTAATGACTTTGTTATCATTTCTGAGCATAGAGATAAACATTACCGTGTTGAAATCACTGAGGTTAACCTATATGTACGCAAAATGACAGTAACCGATTTTGTGCTATCGTCGACAGAAAAAACTCTGTTGAAAACACCCGCAATATACAATTATATTGAAATTTTACCAAGAGTTTTTTTGGCCACAACTGGTGTGCAAAGCTGGCGACAAGAAGACGTTTTTGCCAAAGAGCCAGTTCGTCGAATGATTTTAGCAATGAGCTCGAATACAGCATACCTGGGAACTAACCGAACAAACACGTTTCATTATCAAAAATTTCAGCTGAATGAAATCATTGTTAACCGAAACGGTCTACCCATTGTAGGAACTCTTGTGTCAACGACTGATAACAAAAGAATATACTATAACACATTGGAAGCTCTAGACTTTGTTTTTAACAATAGTCCCGGAATCAGTTTGGCTAATTATCACAATCATTATATTAGGGCATTTGATCTCAAATCTACTCAGGAGGCTTCACATGACTTTATTCATCCTGAATTGACCAATTGCACCATTTCAGTAGAACTGAAGTTTGATGCACCGCTGGGGGAAAATGTAGAGTTACTTTTCATTAGAGAGCGTGCATCAACAGTTTACGTGCGTTCCGATAAAAAAAAATAGCTAAAAACACTCTAATGAGTTGACTCGGTGAAACAAATGGACAATTTACAGATTACTGGGCTTTTTCACCGATGCAAGTATTTGAAACATCAATTTCGCGGCATTTTTCCCGCTAACTTAGCATTTATTACAATATTGAAACGCGACAATACTTTCAATATAGTGAACGCATCAAACTCAGACCAGCCAGGAACTCATTGGTTACTGTTTGCTCAAGCTGGTGGTCAAATGTTTTTTGCAGATTGTCTTGGACAAACCTACACAACTATCCACGACGTTCTATCCATGAGGGAAACCAAATACTGACGAATAAGCCAATCCAATCAGCTAACTGCGGACTTTATTGTATTTATGTTGCTCATGTTATAATTTCATCTAAATTTCCTATAGTTTTCAAGGTTAACGACCATGACATGATGCGTTTTGCTGAACATATGATGTTATTACTTTGTGATACTGATGCATTTCTTTATGATTTATATTTTATTTTGTTTTTTAAAAAATCATGTTTTATGGTTGCTAGAACACTTGCCTCTGATGTTATCGCAGGCTCTAAAATTCGTTTTCAGAATTTAAATTTCTTTTCTATTATAAATTTAACAAACAAATAATTGAATCAATCTCTAAACGACCATACCCACTCAAAATAATATCAATAATTTTAGAAAACTCGGCTGCATTATCACCATTCAAACTATCAATGAAGCGTTCAATTGTTACAATAGTGATTAAGTCAGTTTGAGTTTGTATGGATCGAGTTCGTGAAGCAAAGCAAACTTGTGACAATCTTCTTCGTAGAGAAGCACTACTAATGTCAGTTGGGTTGTTAATAGAATTGTTGTAGTTGACAGCAATTTTTAATTTTTCCATCGGGGTCCCGATAGGTGAAATTTACTGCAAGCCAATATTAGATGTTTGAAAGATGAGATTAGACAAGGTACAACGAAACTGGTTGAAGTCATCTTGTTCACTACGTTGACACAATCTTCTGTTACTTCGATGAGAACATGGATGTGGGGAGGGGCATCGTCGAGCAATTGGGCGCAATACTCGTTGTGAATTGAATGGGTTGCAAATGCAAAATTTGTGTTTAGTTGGAGTTGTGAGGTGTCGGGTTCAGTGTTCAGAATAAAAATTTTTTAAAAAATTTCGGGCGACTGCTCATAAATTGCTTCAACCATTTTGCTGGTTAAATCAAATTATTCAGTCGTTTTTTTTTTGTTTCAGGCAACTCTACACTTTTTATGATTCGAGTATTCATGATCCGCCTCGTTTTCATCATCACTTTCAGCGCATTCTTTTTCGGGACGGACTGGTCGTTTTGACGTGTATCGTTTTTTATGATGTTTATCATTTACAGCTGAGGATGAGGAGGAGGAGGAGGAGGAAGAAGATGAGGACTTTTCACCAATTTGTTTTTTAACCAATTTCTTAATCTTTGAATAATTATCTGCCAAACAATTAAATTCTCTTGTCGTCAAGGTCACTGCTTGATAACATTTAAACACACCATCTTCATTCTTTTTGAACAACTTAACTGTGATATATGTACCCGTTTTGTCAAAAGTTTTCGTTCCAACTCGTACAATGCGTTTCTCTCCCGAAGATATATCTTGAAAATTATCGTAAAAATCTGTATCATTTTCTAGCGACGAGTACATAGTGGTGGTGGTAACGGTAGTGACTTGTTGGTTCAACTGTTTTATTATAGAGTGAAATGGACAATGAATTGGATAGAAGATAAACAAATCTCTGTGGTAAACCTAAGCTCAGAGAGGGAACATCCAAATAATTTTCGTGATTAGAAAATTATGAGGCATATAAACTTTTATTATACCTGTCATTATTGTCTGGCACTCCTGAAGTAGCTCGTAAATCAGGATATACATTCACGTCGGTACACGTGTAAATCCTTTGATGTGGTCAGCCGCATGCCTCAATGTCTAGGAGGCATATAAAATAGAGTTACGGTTTTTCTTTGAAGTATACTTATTCCGACCTAACTGGCGGGTTAGAATTATACTTTTCATAAGTTTTAATCTGATTGCCAGCCACACATGCAGCCGCACCTTTCTCACCCACACATTAGACTAGCTTTTGCATAAATCTGAGTTGGTTTCATTCTCTCAATTTTTTTCAAGTTTTCGGTCAGAATCTTAGTTTGTCAAAAAAATTCTAACTTAAAATGACTGCTCCTCTACAAATCATTTCCATCTCACACTATGAGAGAACAATTACCTACCAAACTTATACGAGAGAATCAGTTGCCATTGTGCAGCAGCAGAGAGAGAGGCTAGCATCCTCTCCATTCAACGACCTCCAATCAACAATGGCAAGAGTGGTCAACGAAGAGTCATATAATGCTGCCCAACTATGCGCTCGATCACATTGACCTTCTTCGCCAGGAGCGTAAGCGGATGTTTGAAAGCCCTACAATCCATCAATCCTACCCGGATCTCGAAAAAAATGAAATAAACGATGCGGGATACCTCGAAGAATCACCTAGAAAAATATTTTTTCGGTATGATTGTGACTCCATACCCCTTTACGAGAACCAGGAGGGATTAATTCGCGATTATGCTGAACGCGAGGGCTACTGGGACATTCAAACAACCAACTCTTCTCCCGATTCTACTGTTCTAGATCAAGTTACTCCAATCTCTCCTATTTTGGCTTCAGAACTAAGCAGTGGAACACAGAATTCCATCGCCACAGTGGTTGACCTGGCTACTCCTGAAACTCCGCCTGTCAGTGCTTGCTACGCACCGAAGAAAAGGAAGATAGAGTTTAAACAGTTCTGAAAACTTAAGAAAGTTTATTACATTTTCAACATTGCATTTTCAAAATTATCAACTAATGTGTATAAATTCTTATCGGATAACTGACCTCAACAATGAATTAACGTTTGTTTTGTTCTTTTCAATCAATAAAAAGGAAATAAAAACAAAAGAAAAAACTAATAGAAGAAAAAAATCAATTTAAATTTAAAAATCGGCATAAAAGTCTAAAAGTATAGTTTTTGATAAATTTCTCGTCAAATCCAACTTAATTACATCAGTTTTTTTTAATGCTGATCAAAAAAAGATAAACTGAATATTCTTCCTAAGATTTTATCTGATGATGTTAAAACAAAAAACCTAAAAATGTTTTTGTTCTGTTTTTTCATAATTGTTTTCAAAATATAAATATTAACAGAGAAAAAGATAAAGAGAAAGAGAGAGAGAACTGACGATCCATAAACCCCATTAATGCCCCTTTTGGGATATG
Source organism: Symsagittifera roscoffensis (assembly GCF_963678635.1). NCBI lineage: Eukaryota > Metazoa > Xenacoelomorpha > Acoela > Convolutidae > Symsagittifera > Symsagittifera roscoffensis. The sequence continues at coordinate 4,801 of NC_087067.1, forward strand.
GTGTTTTCATAAGAAAGCTATTTATGGATGGGTCCAGCAGTTCTGCCGGTTAATCAACCAAAGTTACTTATGGCTCTTTACACTCTCTATTTTTTTTTCTCTCTCTCTAATATGTCTACATCCTGTTGGGGTTAGCCAGGACTTTTAGGAGTAGACTTTAGAGAGTGTATGAGCCAGTATAAAGCATTATATATAATAAAATCACATGTCTATAACAGATTTCACGTTTAATAATACTCATTTTCAGGTTAAAATGGTTAAAAAACTGAAAATATGATTTTTTTCTCAATTTTTCAACATGGGTTACAACTCAGTCCAATAAGTCACGACAAATTGATTGGACCAGGTTTCATTGGATTTGGAGACAAAAAGTTTTTTTGTAGTTTTTGTTTTTTTGACGACAAGAATAAGTACTAAAAATGAAACATCTTAAATTTTTGACCCGACATTACAGTGGGGCAAGCGTTTCAGAGGTTCCTAATGAATAGCAATGCCGGGTAGTTATTGCCTCAATCGGGTAGTTAGCACCAAACGGCCCTGCATCAATCTTTTGATGAACTATATGTGAAATTTGTCGCAGAAAACTAATTTATTTGGGAAATGAGCAAAATTCTCAACTACCCTTTATCATTTTTGCCAGGTATGTTTGACTTGACTTGATTGATGGGTCTTCCTTGCGTGACTCGATTGGTGGGTTACCATTTTGGTTGAAACAAAAAACTTGGCAAAAAAATTCAAATTTATTTTCAATATTTAATCAAGTTGACTAAACAGGGAAGTTGATAATAGCAGTGGTGTTAACATTCACACACTTTAGGTAAAAGAAATAACATTCCCGGATTGATCCTTTCATGGTATTGTCAGCTACTCTAACCACACGTATTTATACTGTTTAGTACAGATGAGTCATTTGCCCAAAATCGAATTGACAGTCATTTAATAAAACCATATAAAGCCCTAAAACTACAACCACTTCAAAACCACTGTTGATTTTAAGCTTCACCTACGTAATTGAGTTTAATACGGTCTTGATCCAAATTTTGATTTTGAAAAACTTCTCGCTTTTGCTTTGTCAAAATCAGCTTTGGTAAAACTTGAAAAGTTTCTTGAAAAGAACTCTTCTTTCCTGAACTCTCAATCTCGAACCAACAATGCCTAACTCAAGTGGAAAACAGATACCAGTCATTTGTTCGACCTGCTCGAAAGTCTTTAGTTCACCAAGGAACTTGAGACGACATGAACAAAATATCCATAAGATATTCGCAGCCCCACCGCCACCAACTAAATGTGACGAATGTCGAGAATCCTTCAGCTCGCTGGCGGAAGCAAGGGAGCATGTCGAGCTAGCTCACAACGTGTCAATTGATAGTTTTTGTATCTACTGTCATACAATCTTCCTCTCGGTTGAGAAGTTCCGGCAACATATGTCGAAAAACCATCAACTACCCATTTGGACTCCCGGAAATGAGGTGGGAACATCAACTGTTTTCATTAGATACAAAGACGGTGAATTGCTACATTTGAGAGTGTCCAGCAAATACTCAAGCGATATATGTGTTGACCTACTACTACTCAGCAACGGACAAACTCATCACTATGTGCTGATCACTGATTTGATGAGGGCTTTGGAATATATGCGTGGAAAGCTACACCGAGACCGAAACCAAATTTGCCGCAAATGCTTCCATACATGTTCATCCATCGATACACTACAAAGGCACAAGGAAATGTGCTACCAAGACGAGGGAGTGGTAATCACTATGCCAAAACCGGAAAAGGACACTCATCGTTTCAAAATTTTAACTGCCCGCTGGTATGTACCGAGAGTTATTTACTTTGACCTCGAATCGCTACTAATACCCGTATACAGACCGCATCCCGGCCCCGAAAAATCTAGCACCCAAACACTAGAGATTAATCCACCATGCGGTTACGCTCTGGCCGTTGTTTAACTTGTGAAGCGCGAAGTTTCAAAGTTTGAACTGAAGAAAGGAGAAAATGTTATGAAGGAATTGATCGCCTCGCTCGAATCGTTGGCGAAACAAATATACCTCGAAAAACGAAAGTATTACACGTTCACTGGCACACCAAGTTGCACGCGTGAAGAAGCGCACACTTGTTGGATATGTGAAACAGAATTTGCTGACAATGATCAAGTTGTACTTGATCACTGTCACTATACCAACAAGTTCTTGGGGTCGGCGCATAACGAATGCAATATCAATCGAAAAACGGCGAACTATATACCCGTAATAGCGCATAACTTGTCACACTATGATCTGCATTTCATTATAAAAGCGCTCTCAAACAGTAACCCCGAAAACACTTACTCAGTGATCCCTTCCACTGAGGAGAAGTAAAAATCACTCACTATGTCGGTCTATATCAAACCATACACCAATAAAAACAGAAAACTCAAAAAAGTGTATGAAAATCTACGTTTCATAGACTCCTACCAATTCATGCTGTCCCCCCTTTCAAAACTCGTCGAAAACTTGCCGGCATAAAAGTCTAAAAGTATAGTTTTTGATAAATTTCTCGTCAAATCCAACTTAATTACATCAGTTTTTTTTAATGCTGATCAAAAAAAGATAAACTGAATATTCTTCCTAAGATTTTATCTGATGATGTTAAAACAAAAAACCTAAAAATGTTTTTGTTCTGTTTTTTCATAATTGTTTTCAAAATATAAATATTAACAGAGAAAAAGATAAAGAGAAAGAGAGAGAGAACTGACGATCCATAAACCCCATTAATGCCCCTTTTGGGATATGGTGTTTTCATAAGAAAGCTATTTATGGATGGGTCCAGCAGTTCTGCCGGTTAATCAACCAAAGTTACTTATGGCTCTTTACACTCTCTATTTTTTTTTCTCTCTCTCTAATATGTCTACAGCCTGTTGGGGTTAGCCAGGACTTTTAGGAGTAGACTTTAGAGAGTGTATGAGCCAGTATAAAGCATTATATATAATAAAATCACATGTCTATAACAGATTTCACGTTTAATAATACTCATTTTCAGGTTAAAATGGTTAAAAAACTGAAAATATGATTTTTTTCTCAATTTTTCAACATGGGTTACAACTCAGTCCAATAAGTCACGACAAATTGATTGGACCAGGTTTCATTGGATTTGGAGACAAAAAGTTTTTTTGTAGTTTTTGTTTTTTTGACGACAAGAATAAGTACTAAAAATGAAACATCTTAAATTTTTGACCCGACATTACAGTGGGGCAAGCGTTTCAGAGGTTCCTAATGAATAGCAATGCCGGGTAGTTATTGCCTCAATCGGGTAGTTAGCACCAAACGGCCCTGCATCAATCTTTTGATGAACTATATGTGAAATTTGTCGCAGAAAACTAATTTATTTGGGAAATGAGCAAAATTCTCAACTACCCTTTATCATTTTTGCCAGGTATGTTTGACTTGACTTGATTGATGGGTCTTCCTTGCGTGACTCGATTGGTGGGTTACCATTTTGGTTGAAACAAAAAACTTGGCAAAAAAATTCAAATTTATTTTCAATATTTAATCAAGTTGACTAAACAGGGAAGTTGATAATAGCAGTGGTGTTAACATTCACACACTTTAGGTAAAAGAAATAACATTCCCGGATTGATCCTTTCATGGTATTGTCAGCTACTCTAACCACACGTATTTATACTGTTTAATACAGATGAGTCATTTGCCCAAAATCGAATTGACAGTCAATTAATAAAACCATATAAAGCCCTAAAACTACAACCACTTCAAAACCACTGTTGATTTTAAGCTTCACCTACGTAATTGAGTTTAATACGGTCTTGATCCAAATTTTGATTTTGAAAAACTTCTCGCTTTTGCTTTGTCAAAATCAGCTTTGGTAAAACTTGAAAAGTTTCTTGAAAAGAACTCTTCTTTCCTGAACTCTCAATCTCGAACCAACAATGCCTAACTCAAGTGGAAAACAGATACCAGTCATTTGTTCGACCTGCTCGAAAGTCTTTAGTTCACCAAGGAACTTGAGACGACATGAACAAAATATCCATAAGATATTCGCAGCCCCACCGCCACCAACTAAATGTGACGAATGTCGAGAATCCTTCAGCTCGCTGGCGGAAGCAAGGGAGCATGTCGAGCTAGCTCACAACGTGTCAATTGATAGTTTTTGTATCTACTGTCATACAATCTTTCTCTCGGTTGAGAAGTTCCGGCAAAATATGTCGAAAAACCATCAACTACCCATTTGGACTCCCGGAAATGAAGTGGGAACATCAACTGCTCCAACTGAATCTGCGTTTAGGGGAAGTTAAGACGATACGAGTTGAGTTTTAGGGAGGATGAATTGGATCTGATGAATGTAATCATGCAAAACAAAGAGGAAGTTGATGCGTTGATAGACGAAAGAGTGCAGGAAGGACCCGGTAATTTTCAACTGCATGTGGACGTGAGTATGATAAAGTTCTCGAGCGATATAAACGAAACTGGTGACGGAGAATTACGCCACGAGAAGACAATGTTATATATGAATTCTAAGATGATCCATGTCTTCTCCAATGGAATCGAGAAAAAGATATATTTGGAATTGATTGAGCATATGGTCAAGGCCATCAACACGTTCGCTTCTCACGGTAGCGGTTGGATTGTGGAGCGCATCGAAAAGCTGGCTGTAAAATTTGCAGCATTTTCTCCTATCCGTGCTGGCTCATACATTGACCTGCCTGATTCATTGAAACCGGTGAAACAGAGTTTCACCAACATTAAAACGAGAAACGATCAGCAGTGCTTTCTAAACGGCTTTGGGGCCGCGTACCATGATCGATATTCAGAGACCACAACTGCTCTTTATCCTGCTGCCCAAAGCTACCAACATCGAAAAAAAACTGAAAAATTGCAAGCTCTCCCAAAAAACTGTTGTGAAAATTGAAGGCTGGTACGAGATGCCAACGGGACTATACGATATTGACCAATTTGAACAACTTAACAACTGTCAAATCAATGTATTCCGGTGAGCAATGATTTTTTTTGACAAAACATTTGTTTAATCATCTATAACACATTACGTTCATCCAGAAACCCGAGCACTCACTTGTTTGTTTTCATTAGATACAAAGACGGTGAATTGCTACATTTGAGAGTGTCCAGCAAATACTCAAGCGATATATGTGTTGACCTACTACTACTCAGCAACGGACAAACTCATCACTATGTGCTGATCACTGATTTGATGAGGGCTTTGGAATATGTGCGTGGAAAGCTACACCGAGACCGAAACCAAATTTGCCGCAAATGCTTCAATACATGTTCATCCATCGATACACTACAAAGGCACAAGGAAATGTGCTACCAAGACGAGGGAGTGGTAATCACTATGCCAAAACCGGGAAAGGACACTCATCGTTTCAAAATTTTAACTGCCCGCTGGTATGTACCGAGAGTTATTTACTTTGACCTCGAATCGCTACTAATACCCGTATACAGACCGCATCCCGGCCCCGAAAAATCTAGCACCCAAACACTAGAGATTAATCCACCATGCGGTTACGCTCTGGCCGTTGTTTAACTTGTGAAGCGCGAAGTTTCAAAGTTTGAACTGAAGAAAGGAGAAAATGTTATGAAGGAATTGATCGCCTCGCTCGAATCGTTGGCGAAACAAATATACCTCGAAAAACGAAAGTATTACACGTTCACTGGCACACCAAGTTGCACGCGTGAAGAAGCGCACACTTGTTGGATATGTGAAACAGAATTTGCTGACAATGATCAAGTTGTACTTGATCACTGTCACTATACCAACAAGTTCTTGGGGTCGGCGCATAACGAATGCAATATCAATCGAAAAACGGCGAACTATATACCCGTAATAGCGCATAACTTGTCACACTATGATCTGCATTTCATTATAAAAGCGCTCTCAAACAGTAACCCCGAAAACACTTACTCAGTGATCCCTTCCACTGAGGAGAAGTAAAAATCACTCACTATGTCGGTCTATATCAAACCATACACCAATAAAAACGGAAAACTCAAAAAAGTGTATGAAAATCTACGTTTCATAGACTCCTACCAATTCATGCTGTCCCCCCTTTCAAAACTCGTCGAAAACTTGCCGGAAGAAAAATTTTTCCATCTGGCAAAATACTTTGAAGAACTTGGTTACTCAGCAGAACAGATAGCATTGCTAAAACAAAAAGGTTTCTACCCGTATTCATACTTTAGTAGTTTTGAAAAATTTCGAGAAACTCGACTGCCACCAGAAAAATGTGGAGCAACGCTTTACAGGGAGGGGAAATAAGTGTTTCGAAAAATCAGGACAACCATGCCATTAAAGTTTTCGCCGAAATGAAATAGGCATCACTAGGCGAGTACCATGATGTATACCTAGCAACGGACGTACTACTACTCGCTTCAGTATTCGAAGCCTTTCGTGAAGTTTGTCACGAAACGTACGGATTAGATTGTGCATGCTACTTCACGGCAAATACCTCGAAGACTACAATCCTAGAGAGCCCTCTAGCTATCTATTGAATATAGACGCTAGCAATTTATACGGGGGTATTATGAAACACTGTCCCCTTCCCATCAAAGATTTCTCAATAGTTGAGGAAAGTCTCGAATATATATTATGCAAACCGACGATAACTCTGAGTGGGGATACATTTTGGAAGTGGATCTCAGTATACCTGAAGAACTTCAAGATTACTTTGCAGACTACCCGCTAGCCCCCTCACGTGAAGTTATCGGTACGGATAAACTAAGTAACGAGCAAATACAGATGTTAGGGGAGATGGGGGTCACGTCGCTACCAAAGGTACCAAAACTTTTTCAAACATTAGATCCAAAGGAAGGCTACGTTCTGCACTACCTTACATTAAAACTCTACATAGAACTAGGCTTAAGAGTTACCAAATTGATTAAGGTCTTAAAATTTCGTCAAGGTAGATGGATGGAGCCCTTTGTCGATTTAAACACTCAATTGAGAATGTCAGCGCGCAACAAATTTGAAGAGAACTTTTACAAGCTCATCGTAAATTCAGCATTCGGTAAAACTATGGAATCAAAACTAGGACACAAAAAACTAGAAATTATTAGAAACGAAAGAGAATTGCTTCAAAAAACAGCTTTGAGCACGATGAAAAGCTTCCAGATCATCGACGAAGAAGTTGCTACTGTTTATTTTGCTGTAACGAGTATTTTGTGGGTCAAACCCATGATAATTGGTGCAAGTATTTTGGATTTGTCGAAAAGATTCATGTTTTACTTTCTTTATCGGCAAATGAAAGCAAGCATGAACCTTGAACTGCTATACAGTGTCACAGATTCGTCTATTTATGCGATAAAAACCGAAGACGTGTACGCAGATCTGCAAAAACTGACCGCTAGTTTCGATTTTTCCAAGTACCCAAGAGATCACTTCTTTTTCAGCAATGTGAATAAGAAGGTTGTATTGAAATTTAAGGACGAAGCGGCGGGAAAAATCATTGCAGAATTCATCGCGTTGAAACCAAAGCTGTACTCGTTGAAATATGCAGGTTAGTATTGAAAAAAAGCTCCTCTCCAAGTCCCCTCCATTTCTTTACATTAATGGTTCCATCCATTGGGGTTTTGGATCTTTTTGGGACCAAATTAATAACTTTTGTTGATCCCTGTCAATTTAATTAGACATAACTAGACCTGAAAGGCTCTGATTCTTCATTTATAAAACTTAAAATGAAGAAATATTCATCATTTAAAATGTTTTAAACAAATACTCACCACAAACGCACTTTTGTATTTTTGACGTGAACAAATTTTGACATGGAATGATTTTTTGATAATGAAACGATTTGGAATTTTTATGATTTGGAATGAATTAAGATAATTAAACTTTTTGGAATTGAAAAAATTGGAACGTTATTAGATATTGAGTCTTCAAAATATTCAGAATTGGGAACCGTTTTCGATATTAACACTAGAAATGGGCTTGCGAATTTTTATGGGCTTACAAATCAAAATTATGTTTATGGGCTAATCTTTGTTCTTCATTTAGATTCAACTAGCAAGAGGAGTGCAAAAAGAGTAGTGCAACACGCCCAGCAGCAACTTACACACCAGAGGTTCAGGGAAACATTACTGAGTGGAAAAACCCTTCGTATATACAACTACTCAATAAAATCGAAAGCCCATACCAACATAACCATAGCGCAGAACCGATTTGCCCTTTCACCCTTCGATAGTAAGCGTTTCTTACTATTCGACGGGATAGCTACCTTGCTCTTTGAACACAGGTCTACAGAAGAAAATGTGTTCTTCGAGGCCATTGCGGAAGAAATCGAGTGGGCAAACTCACAGTTGACAAATAACCCGACTTATAGCAACGAAAACAGCGAAAGCTGCCAATAACCGGAATTCCGGGTCCCAGATTGGGGCTTTCTTCAAGAAAGCTATACGGAGGAAGAGCTTCAAGAAGAAAGCGCAGCTAGCAGTTCAAGAGACCCTCCGCCTATCAACAACCCATTCATTCTAACAAAAGCGTCTGTTAGTTCTAGTCAGAAAAAAAGGAGAAAACTTGTTAAAACTGATCAATAAAATCTTTTCACTTAAAAATGTCTGCTAAGTTGCCTTGTTACTTGGGATAACGGCTGTACATTTGTAAAAATAAAACAATCAACAAACATTGTTCTAAGTTGAATAGACCGGCGCAAAAGAGACTGGTAATTGCAACTTACCCTTGAAGCAGGAGCGAAGGATTGCGTATTTAGTTTCCCAAAGTAAGCTAATAGTAAGGCTAAAAGAATCAAAATGGTATAAGTCGAAAATAAGGGAGACTTGGAAATAAGTTTGAAAATGAAACAAGAAAGAGAAAGGAACAATAATTACCAAAAAATTTTAAAAGGAAATATGAATGGTCCTTTATGTAAGCTCATATTTATATGAACGAAAGGGATTAGCTTTTAGATAAAAATAAGCGAGAAAACCGCAGCCGGATATACCCATACTTATTTAGTGGTGGGAAAGTTTGGAAGGGATTAAGTTTAACCACCGCGCGAAAATGAATACCAAAGTTTTTTGTCTGTCGGGTGTCCTATGAGAGGGGTCTTTTTATTTCGGGCAGGGTACTTTGGGGTCTTTAAATAGGATGAATCCTTTTGAACCCTACTTTTGGTAGGACCCCAAAGAACCCTTCCGTCGAAAAGACCGCCCCCCCCCCCTAAAAACCCACGGCGGATTACAATACTACTAAACATGCAATGCAATCTGGAAAGAGAAACTGCTCAAAACAGTGGAAATAGAATTTTGAATAAAAATAATAAATTATAATCGATCATAATCTATTATAGTTTTATCGAAAAAAAGACGAATAAATAATTGATTTTAATCGATTATAATGGATTATAGTTAATTATAATTTGATTTTTAAGAATAAGATTAGAATCGATTATTAATTAACTAAACTCGATTGTTTCTCAAAGTGAGACTGGTACTAAAATCTTATTAACGCTTGAAACTGGATGCGGGTTATGTTCTAATTTCTTGACAGTGTTTTGTGTGAGCATTTTACATTTTTTTAATTTATTTACCTTCCGGTGATATACGTAATTAATTAGCTTAATCAACAGTTTTTGTCAGCTTTTTTTGTTTTTTTTTTAAATTTTGGTTCACCTGTAAGATATTCGTATTGACTGCTTGGGTTTTTTAGACTTTTCAATTTTTTATAGTTAAAATCAGTTTTTAAATCACGATAATCTTTTTGATATTTCATCCAAGATTTTTAAGATTTGGTCTATTGGCAGTTTCAAATATAAGAAAAAACATTAAAGCTAAACATTTGAAAACGCTTTAATTTATGTTTAATACGTACTAATGAATCAAGGAAAATTTTAATATTCGGTATCTTTTTTTTACTTTTGTTTAGTAAATTGGGCTGGTAAATTGAAAAATTAATTGCAAATCACTGTCGCAAAAAGTAACACTTATGTTATTTTTTCAATTGATTAGCTATTTTAGATGGATATAGCTTAGTGTTGCTTCACATGTTTCGTCATAATTCCCAATGATAAACTGGAAACAATGCCTCCTGATAAATAAAAGAGAGAAAAAAATTTCTCTAACTTATTGATTTTAGCTTGCTTTAGGTCGAAAAAAACATGAATTTAACATTTCTTACTTCGTTCCAACTTTTAGTTAGTTTATTTGCCACTTTTTTTTGAGCTGTGGGTAAAAATCAAACCAATAGATGTTCTCAGTTTTCATTAAGATTAAACTCAGATTTTTTAGAGTGATAGCTTTCAATTGTTTCCAAAAATTATCTGTGACACTGAAGTTACATACAATACTGAAGTTACAAAGAAATGTTCTATTATTGGAGCATTTTAAAAAATTTATCTAATATTGGCTGAAATGGAGTTTATTAAAAAAATACAGTTATCAGGCACCCAATTAACTTAAAAATATAATTAAATTTTCTCAGAATAAAAATTATAGACAAAAAATCTACCGTAAGCCTCTGATTTTTTTTGTTTAGTTCAGGTTATTTGTAAGAAACTCATAAAGCAGAAAATCAGCACAAAAAGAGTTACTCGTTTTTGTAAGCAATGCATATATTTTTCAGTTTTTATCTTAAACAGTAGATATCTTACATCAAAAAAAAATTTTCGTTATTTATTGCAATCTCTTATAGAACTGAACAAATTCGATATTGACAGATCAATTAACGTTTTTGTCGACTTTCTTATATCACTTTTAGGAAACAATATTTTTTATTTTTGATACGCAATTTTTATCTCTTGTTGTTTTTCATGATAATGGTGAAGTTAAAAATTGGTTATCAATGATGTTAGGACTTAGCTTCCTTGTCTCAAATAGCTCTCTTTATATTCTGATCAGAACCTTTTTTGACGTTCTTCTTATAAAAGATATTTTATCAAATAGCAACAAAATTTATTTGCTCAGGCTCAAAATCAATCGACACTGCAATAAATATTAGCTTTACATGACTTTGATGAGTTGTACGTTGTAAGACGATAGAAAGAATGATCAATGAAGACTGTTTTTGACATTAGTTTTGGGGGCTGAGCAGTGTTTACTTTTACTGGTTTTGATGGAACATAAAAAATATTAATCTATTATAGGATGTACTATTGACTTAACTCTTAATCATTTATATTAACTTTACAAAACAAGTTTGTAAAATTTTCTAACCATAATTTTTGTAGCCTGGTATGTTTGTTTTCATTGTCATGCTCAAAAAAGTATTTGAAAAAGTGATTGGTTTAAAAATACCAAGAAAAGTCATATAGAAAATGAAGCCAAACTTGACTCGTTTTCTTGTTTCACTCAATCTTGAGCCCCTAAGAAGATAGCAGATAAGTGAACAAAATCTTGATGACGCATATCTTGAAACAAAATACCCATAAGTTACTTTTTCCTAGATATTTTCTGGCTGAGCAACTGTTATGTTTTTACGTTCCATTAATTAATCATCTTTGAAGTAACTGGTGATGTAACTCGCCTTGTTGAGTCATACTACATACATTTGAGCAAACTCCAACCAATGTTTAAGTATGATCAAAAAATTAACTGTTATTAAGATATAAGACAAAGCATCTTGAGTTAAACTACATATATTGAGGCAAGGCTCAAACCGGGAATTTTTCAAATTTAATTTTGATGATGAGAAATTGTGTGTTCAAGCTCACGTTCAAAAAATCAATAGTTAGTTTTAAAAAAGATGTAACATATGATGAGGCAAAAGATGAATATTGCAAAAAAATGCAGATATAGTTTTTTGATGCTGAGCAGCTTTTATGTTTATTGCTATGGTCGAAAAAATTGATAACTATTAAGAAATAAGTTGATTTATAATTACCATGATGAGTCATGCTATAGAAAGGCAAAACATGCACAGTGCACATTTTTCAAACAGAGTTTTAAATGGTGAACAATTTTTGTGTTCATACCTGTGTTCAAAGACAAATAGTTATTGGGATAAAGATAATATAATCTTGCCATCTTGTTAATACTAAATATCTTCAGGCAAAATTTGATCCATTCGTAAGTTTTAGTACATATTTTGATGCTGAGCAATTTCTATGATCATAAGAATGTTCGAAAATTATTTATTTTTTGATTAATACGTTGATGTGTTATGACCTAGATGTGTTACAAATGATGATGCAGTACATAAACAAGGCATAAGTTTCCAAATACAGTTTTTGGTGCAGAGCACTTTTTGTGTTTTTGCCCGTGTTAACAAATCAATTTTTTTAGAAGAAAAAAATTATGATTCCTGACCTTGTTTTTCATACTACATATGATGAGCCAAAATTTACTACTGCTCGGTTTCTTAGACATACTTTTTGAAGCTGAGCAATTTTCAAAGTCATAAATATAGTAAAAAATTAACAGTTTTTGAGATATAATCGATGTAAATTGACTTTGATTATTCATACTACATACGATGAGGCAAAGCTGAAACTGTGATTATTTTCAAAACTAATTTTCTCTCACGTCCGTTTTCTGAAAAGTCAATTGTGTTTTTGGGATAGAAGATAAGGTAGGCTGATCCTGTTGTCCATGCTATTTATAAGGAGGCAAACTTTTAACAATGACTTATCTCATTTAAAAAAATTTTATGCCAAGCGACTTTCAAATTAAAAACTCTGCTATTAAAGTAAACAGTTATTTAAATACAAACTGATGTTTTATGACCTTGATTAGTGATACTGCATATGATGAGACAAAACACAAGTAAAATATATTTTTCCCATTATATTTTTGATTGTGGGCAGGTTTTGTGTCCGTCCATGTATTCAAAAAATCAATATTTTTTGAGATTTAAGATGATGAAACATCCAGCTTTACCCTTTTGATTCATACTATTTTGATGACGCAAAAATTGAACAAGGTATAAATTTGTAGACTCATTTCTCGAGGCTGAAAAAAATATATGTTAATTGTTCTGGTCGATAAGCTAATGTTTGATGCTGAACAACTCTCAAAATGAAAAAATTGGCGAAAAGTAACAAATAACGTGATACAAGTTGATATTTTATGACCTTGCTGAATGATACTACATTTAAGAGGCAAATTTTAACCAAGTAAATGTTTCCACGCGTGTCTTTTTGTGCTGAGCAACTTTTATTTTCATGTCTTTGGTCGAAAAGTTAAAACTTGAATAGTTTTTTTTACTCAAGTTCTCAAATTATGCAGTTCAAACTACATGTACAGTGTAAGTTATTATCTCTTGCTTTATGTAAATTTTTTGTCTGACTCTGACTTGGGTTGTTTATATGAACGACTCGGACTTTTAAGCGTTTGAGTGTTCAATGTATATGCATGTTTCTGAATTATAACTCAAAGTACATTATGTCGTTTTAATTACCCCGTTGAAACTATGCAACAACCACAGAAAAGACTGTGACTCTTAAGCCTTGAAAAAATCTTGATAATTCAGAGAACGCTTGTAGTTTTTACTTCATTTCGTTAAACTTTTTAGAAACCAAAATAAAAAAGTAATTGGTTGATGAACAATTTAGCTTAGATTTTTTCGTGTTCCGTGGTAATCTTTCACCTAAGTTGAAGTTAACTTCATGGAATTCATTAGGAGATATTTCGTTACTCTAAGATCATTTACACATCCAAAAATCGTTTTTGTAATTAGCTGTTGTTGAATTTTTTTTTCTGATATCAAAAACATTGCGATTGAATTTTTTTGTACTTTTTGCAGGAACGCTCAAAACAACTGCCAGGTCTAAATGTTAACCCGCATTCGAGTTCTATGAATTAAATACGATTACAAATGAGTTTCCTTGTCGGTGTCCTTTTTTCTATCCATTTTAAATTTTTTTCCACTTTTGTGGACGCTGACAATGAAACTAAATTACAATAAATTTTTTTTCACTTTTCTGAAATGCAATTTTAACTCACATAGAGTCTTTTCTACGTTTTAAGCTAAAGTTGGTTACGTTGGTTACTTGCTGCTCAAGTGGGGGAGGGGATAATTTGGGGTTGGGGTTCAGGAAGGGAGCAGAGAGGCAAACATTTGGGGGATTGAAAAGGAGCAAAGGGGCAAACAGTAGGGTGGGGATAGCCTAATTTAATCTTTTTGCCATTCGAGTTTAGGTTTAGAAATGATTAGGCAGTACACTCGATTTGCAAAATTTCCGCACAACTCACTTGTTAAATGCAGATTATTTTCGCGAAATTTTGGATAAAAATCCATTTCATTAAGATTTCCTACTTATTATAAAATCCAGTTCAATGGATTCCAAAATAATTATATACCAGTTTGTTTTAGCGAAAAAAATGGATTTAAATCCATATTTAGTATAGCTTTGTCTGAGCGTAAAATGGGAATCGATTATGTTTACAACACTTTAGAATACGAAAATCCACATTTTGATTGGTTTTTTTTCACTTTTTTTAAATGCCGGAAGCTTTTTTGTCTGCTTATTTTCATCTCTTTTTTTAGCTTTTTAATTGGACAAAATGAAAGTTATCTCGTATATGCTGATGGACTCCAGTTGAATAGTTGGACTTCGACACGTTTCAAAGCCTGTCTCTGGATTTAACGCAAAAATTTTTGCGAAAAAGCGCAGACACATCCTCATGCACACGCTCAAATACTCACAAACACGAAGCTGTGCGTGATATAAAATTACAAACGAGCTTGATAATGATGGGCAAAGCAATAGCAGATATGGGTCCCCAAACGCAAATTAGAAATGAATTATAAGGTTACTCAAAAAAACTCAACCAAAGAGATTCATAATTATATTGCTGTTTGTTGCATATATTGGATACTTGCTTCGAAATAAAAAAAAATCCGCAGGAAAAAAAATTTGCCCTATTTCTGGTGGAATTTTTTACAATTGAAAAATAAACAAGGATCTTGTTAGTTATTTCCTTTTTTCCAATAGCATAAGAAACAATTCGTCAAAAATGCACTTGCCTTATCTTATAATTAGCCAATTAAGTTGCTTTGAAATTTTAAAATAACTTACTTCTGGGCCCTGGTCGAGAAACTTATTTTAAGTTTTGACCGTTTTGGACAATCTTTGTTTTTCTTACTGTCTCAACCATTGTTAGTATGAGTTGTGCTCGGTTTTGGTCGAGCCAGGAAAGATATGTTTGGTAATAAGCAAGTTTTTGAGTGCTGGAAGTAGGGAAGATTTTTTGGGAATAAATCGAGCAAAAAACTTGTGCGCAACCTTGCAAAAGTTCTCGAGCATCAGTGAGGTGTTAGAACGGGTATTTCGTGAGCCATAACTCAACCAAAACAGTCGAACGATGTCCTCATTTGATTTTTGTTTTGCTTTCTATTTAAAAAAAATTTGCTCAAATGTCTTTTGATTTAAAAATGTCTGTTTCCTTTTAAATTCATTTTTTTTGAAATTTTCTGCAATTTATTATTAATCTTAATTGTTCCACTTTTCCCGAAGCGATAAGGGATCTGAGTCGTTTTGTATTTTCGGGGCTAGTTAAATTGATGAAAACTGTTTGACCACCAACATGAGTTAACTTACCGGTCTCTTCGACGCAATTGTTTAGACACGCTTGAGCTGTTGGTTCTGTCTATTGAATATGTTCATTACAAAACTCAGGCTAAAACAATTAATTACAAAAAATCCTACAAAACGACAAAATTAGGTCTCGATACGCTGATATTTGTTCACGATATCCACTTTCGCTAATTTGTCGTGCCAATCGATTTTCAGCCAATCATAAATTTCATGCTTTCAATTAAGTCACAGTGATTCCTGGAGTCATAATAAAGTAAACACATACTGCAAGCTGGATATTTTTCAAATTATTAGCCTTCACTTTGAAGCAAAATTTAAGTGCTTGCCTTAAAAATTGTGACGAAAAATTTTTGAAGCGTCGAATTAAATCCAAAACCAATTTACGGAGGTAGTTTACGATCTGTATTTCTTTTGCTTTAATAGTTTTCTCCAACTAAATGGAAAAAAATAAAATAGGTAGGCTGTTGTTATTATTACTTTTAATCTCTTTTATTTTAGCCAAAAAGTTTTTCTCTTGTAAGGTAATACTTTCGAAAGAAGCACAAATGTTTTCCTAAATTTTTTCATAGGGCCCTCGAGATACTTCATTCGTACCAGTCTGAATGCTTCGTAAAAAATAGCTCGCAACTTTGACATCATTCAACTGGTTGTAAAATAAAGGTTATAAAGCAACCATAAATTTTTAGCTTAAAAATCATAGTTCAGTTTAATAAATCTATGAGCAAAGAAACTACATGAAGTCAGAGAAAAGCAATAGAATCGAAAAGTCGATTAGGGTAATTATGTTTCACAGATGTATATATGCTATTTGAATTCCTTAAGATAAAATTTGGATTTTTTTTAATCAATTTTTTACATTTTAACACCGCTCCTAGCGAGTGACTTTCAAAATTTTGCTTAAAAAAAGAACAGGTTTCATACAGCATTCATAAATAATTGCGGTTAATTGTCATATAAACTAGTTACTGAAGTTTTCAGTATTTTGATAGTCTGTCTCTACTTTTTCTATCGACATCCTGGAGTTAAAGTCAAGCTAGCAATTGAAAATGGTGTATTGCTACGCACTGTTGTTGTTTTTCAAATAGATCTTTTCTTTGGGTAAAAATCGTGCTATGTATGCAGCAAACCCAAATGCTGTGACTTTTTTCTTTATTTACCAAACACATTTTTATTCCAAATGCTAACAGGACACAACCTACGCCACTGGTGAATGCTTTTAATTTGATACAATTTCAAAGGAACAATAGGCAAAAGCTTACTGCTGTCACTAATTTAGCTAAGCTGGCAAAACTGGCAGTGATTTTTAACCACCTAAATCCTTTCCAATTCACAAAAACTCTGTGTAAGCTCGAGTGTGTTTGCCCGATAATGCAAGAAAGTAAAAGCAAACTAACCAAGTCTTTCTTAGGCGGACTCTGCTTAGCAAAATCATCTGTTGCTAAGCATAAATGGCTGATCCTAAGGAGGAACGTATTTACTCTGAGGGATTGACAAGAAAATCAAATAACAAAACCTCAGTGTAGGAGTTATTCGATAATTTAAGGGCCCTTTTCTATGAGACAATTGATATAGGTTTGGACTCTGTCTAGGGTTGCTTAACTCCTGAGTTTTTGTTCGACAGAGAATACAAAATGCTTTGAATTTAACTCTTTTTTAAAGAAAATTTTTAGCAGTAAAATTAACCGTCTCCTTCATAAGCTATTTTTGCTAATTTTTTGAGAGGTGCTCACTTTGTTTTTCGAAAAGTCAATACGAGAGGTAGTGTATCGTGTCCGGATCCTAAGGGGGGTCCTTCCTAAGGAGGGGGGTCCTCACGTTAAGCAAAACCCTAGGAAAGGGGACCTTAATTTTTTGAAGGACCCTCATCCTAGGATTTTCTTAAGGAAAGAAAAATTCCACCCAAAAAGCAGACCCTCTACTTAGGTTCTTGCTAAGCTTAGCCTAACAATAAAATTTTTGAGTGAAGATAATTCTGATAATTCCAGATATTTCTAACCGACAACATTATTTTCCAGCTGCATTTTCTCTGTTTTTTTATTAGTTCTGATAATCTTAACTACGATATTTTAATTAAGTTGAGAACTTATGGTGGCTTGATTGGTATTGATAACTCTTCCTTGGACAAATACATAAAAAATTCCATAATTTTACGATTGCACGCTGTTTTTCACGATGCGGCCGGTTTTATATACGAGTTTTACCAGGAGGGTCCCACGTACTGTTACATGTTGCCCTAGAGCTGTAACAACAGCTTATTGGGACATTTGAGTGGAATAGTGTTGCTGCCTTTTCTTTAAGTTGAAAAAACCAAAAGTTTATCATTTACTAGAATGCTAAGCGAGAGATTAGTTGTGCTTGACGTAGAAGGCTTTCGTTACAAGAAAAACGCCTTTGTGGTCAAGTAGTTAGCAATAACAACTACAGACTTTAGCGGCCGACTCATTTTTCCACCTCCAGTGAATTTCAATATGCTCCCCAAGCTCGAACAAAAAGTTTACAACTGGTTAAGAAATCATTTATACGGTCTCCATCGGGAAAACGGTGATTACTTTTACATAAACTTGAATCAAATACTTCAAAGTTTTGTGTTCAGAATTCCTAGTGCCGTTTTTTACGCTAAAGGAAAAAAATACAGAATTTGTGGCCAAGTACTTGGACCGAAAAACTGAAAACGTAGATGACTTGGGCTGTCCTCAAATTGAAAACTTATAATTTAAAAATTATCCAAGTTGCAATAGACATATATCTCATTACAACTCCAGGAATCCTTGTGCCCCGAACAAAAGCAAGGGTTTTTATGATTGTTTGAACAATGAACAACAGCGAGATATCAGCAAAAGTGGACACATACCTATCACCAAATTCAATGCTTCGTGCATGGATGACTCCAGAGGGTGATTTTAAAGTTTCATTATCAAGAAGAGAGCGTATTGATTGCAGTGTCCGAATGGTTCAGAGGAATTTTCAAAGTCATAAACATAGTAAAAAATTAACAGTTTTTGAGATATAAATTGATGTAAGTTGACTTTGATTAGTCATACTACATACGATGAGGCAAAGGTCAAACTGTGATTATTTTCAAAACTAGTTTTCTCTCACGTCCGTTTTCTGAAAAGTCAATTGTGTTTTTGGGATAGAAGTTAAGGTAGGCTGATCCTGATGTCCATGCTATTTATAAGGAGGCAAACTTTTAACAATGACTTATCTCATTTAAAAAAATTTTATGCCAAGCGACTTTCAAATTAATAACTCTGCTATTAAAGTAAACAGTTATTTAAATACAAACTGATGTTTTATGACCTTGATTAGTGATACTGCATATGATGAGACAAAACACAAGTAAAATATATTTTTCCCATTATATTTTTGATTGTGGGCAGGTTTTGTGTCCGTCCATGTATTCAAAAAATCAATATTTTTTGAGATATAAGATGATGAAACATCCAGCTTTACCCTTTTGATTCATACTACTTTTGATGACGCAAAAATTGAACAAGGTATAAATTTGTAGACTCATTTCTCGAGGCTGAAAAAAATATATGTTAATTGTTCTGGTCGAAAAACTAATGTTTGATGCTGAACAACTTTCAAAATGAAAAAATTGGCGAAAAGTAACAAATAACGTGATACAAGTTGATATTTTATGACCTTGCTGAATGATACTACATTTAAGAGGCAAATTCTAACCAAGTAAATGTTTCCACGCGTGTCTTTTTCTGCTGAGCAACTTTTATTTTTATGTCTTTGGTCGAAAAGTTAAAACTTGAATAGTTTTTTTTACTCAAGTTCTCAAATTATGCAGTTCAAACTACATGTACAGTGTAAGTTATTATCTCTTGCTTTATGTAAATTTTTTGTCTCACTCTGACTTGGGTTGTTTATATGAAAGACTCGGACTTTTAAGCGTTTGAGTGTTCAATGTATATGCATGTTTCTGAATTATAACTCAAAGTACATTATGTCGTTTTAATTACCCCGTTGAAACTATGCAACAACCACAGAAAAGACTGTGAATTTTAAGCCTTCAAAAAATCTTGATAATTTAGAGAACGCTTGTAGTTTTTACTTCATTTCGTTAAACTTTTTAGAAACCAAAATAAAAAAGTAATTGGTTGATGAACAATTTAGCTTAGATTTTTTCGTGTTCCGTGGTAATCTTTCACCTAAGTTGAAGTTAACTTCATGGAATTCATTAGGAGATAATTCGTTACTCTAAGATTATTTACACATCCAAAAATCGTTTTTGTAATTAGCTGTTGTTGAAATTTTTTTTCTGATATCAAAAACATTGCGATTGAATTTTTTTGTACTTTTTGCAGGAACGCTCAAACCAACTGCCAGGTCTAAATGTTAACCCGCATTCGAGTTCTATGAATTAAAAACGATTACAAATGAGTTTCCTTGTCGGTGTCTTTTTTTTATCCATTATAAATTTTTTTCCACTTTTGTGGACGCTGACAATGAAACTAAATTACAATAAAATTTTTTCACTTTTCTGAAATGCAATTTTAACTCACATAGAGTCTTTTCTACGTTTTAAGCTAAAGTTGGTTACGTTGGTTACTTGCTGCTCAAGTGGGGGAGGGGGTAATTTGGGGTTGGGGTTCAGGAGGGGAGCAGAGGGGCAAACATTTAGGGGATTGAAAAGGAGCAAAGGGGCTAACATTAGAGTGGGAATAGCTTAATTTAATCTTTTTGCCATTCGAGTTTAGGTTTAAAAATGATTAGGCAGTACACTCGATTTGCAAATTTCCGCACAACTCACTTGATAAATGCAGATACGTTTGCAAAATGTTGGGAAAAAATCCATTTCATTAAGATTTCCTACTTATTATAAAATCCAGTTCAAAGGATTCCAAATTAATTATAACCCATTTTGTTTTAGCGAAAAAAATGGATTTAAATCCATTTTTAGTACAGCTTTGTCTGAGCGTAAAATGGGAATCGATTATGTTCACCACACTTTAGAATACGAAAATCCACATTGTGATCGGTTTTTTTCACTTTTCTTAAATGCGGGAAGCTTTTTTGTCTGCTTATTTTCATCTCTTTTTTAAGCTTTTTAATTGGACAAAATGAATGTTATCTCGTATTTGCTGAATGACTCCAGTTGAATAGTTGGACTTCGACACGTTTCAAAGTCTTTCTCTGGATTTAGTGCACAAATTTTTGCGAAAAAGCGCAGACACATCCTCATTCACACGCATAAATACTCACAAACACGAAGCTGTGCATGATATAAAATTACAAACGGGCCTGACAATGATGGACAAAGCAAAAGCAGATATGGGTCCCCAAACTCAATTTAGAAATGATTTATAAGGTTACTCAAAATTACTCACCCAAAGAGATTCCTAATTATATTGCTGTTTGTTACATATATTGGATATCGAAATAAAAAAAAATCCGCAGGAAAACAAATTTGCCCTATTTCTGGTGGAATTTATTACAATTGAAAAAGAAACAAGGGTCTTGTTAGTTATTTCCTTTTTTCCAATAGCAAAAGAAACAATTCGTCAAAATTGCACTTGCCTTTTCTTATAATTAGCCAATTAAGTTGCTTTGAAGTTTTAAAATACTTACTTCTGGGCCCTGGTCGAGAAACTTACTTTAAGTTTTGACCGTTTTGGACAATACTTTGTTTTTTTTACTGTCTCAACCATTGTTAGTATGAGTTGTGCTCGGTTTTGGTCGAGCCAGGAAAGATATGTTTGGTAATAAGCAAGTTTTTGAGTGCTGGAAGTAGGGAAAATTTTTTGGGAATAAATCGAGCAAAAAACTTGTGCGCAACCTTGCAAAAGTTCTCGAGCATCAGTGAGGTGATAGAACGGGTTGTTCTTGAGCCATAACTCAACCAAAACAGTCGAACGATGTCCTCATTTGATTTTTGTTTTGCTTTCTATTTAAAAAAAATTGCTCAAATATCTGTTGATTTAAAAATGTCTGTTTCCTTTTAAAATCTTTTTTTTTTGAATTTTTTGCAATTTATGATTAATCTTAAATGTTCCACTTTTCCCGAAGAGATAAGGGATCTGAGTCGTTTTGTATTTTCGGGGCTAGTTAAATTGATGAAAACTGTTTGACCACCAACATGAGTTAAGCAACCGGTCTCTTCGACGCAATTGTTTAGACAAGCTTGAGCTGTTGGTTCTGTCTATTGAATATGTTCATTACAAAACTCAGGCTAAAACAATTAATTACAAAAAATCCTACAAAACGACAAAGTTCGGTCTCGATACGCTGATATTTGTTCACGATATCCACTTTCGCTAATTTGTCGTGCCAATCGATTTTCAGCCAGTCATAAATTTCATGCTTTCAATTAAGTCACAGTGATTCCTGGAGTCATAATAAAGTAAACACATACTGCAAGCTGGATATTTTTCAAACTATTAGCCTTCATTTCGAAGCAAAATTTAAGTGCTTGCCTTAAAAATTGTGACGAAAAATTTTTGAAGCGTCGAATTAAATCCAAAACTAATTTACGGAGGTAGTTTACGATCTGTATTTCTTTTGCTTTAATAGTTTTCTCCAACTAACTGGAAAAAATAAAATAGGTAGGCTGTTGTTATTATTACTTTTAATCTCTTTTATTTTAGCCAAAAAGTTTTTCTCTTGTAAGGTAATACTTTCGAAAGAAGCACAAATGTTTTCCTAAAATTTTTCATAGGGCCCTCGAGATACTTCATTCGTACCAGTCTGAATGCTTCGTAAAAAATAGCTCGCAACTTTGACATCATTCAACTGGTTGTAAAATAAAGGTTATAAAGCAACCATAAATTTTTAGCTTAAAAATCATAGTTCAGTTTAATAAATCTATGAGCAAAGAAACTACATGAAGTCAGAGAAAAGCAATAGAATCGAAAAGTCGATTAGGGTAATTATGTTTCACAGATGTATATATGCTATTTGAATTCCTTAAGATAAAACTTGGATTCTTTTTAATCAATTTTTTACATTTTAACACCGCTCCTAGCGAGTGACTTTCAAAATTTTGCTTAAGAAAATAACAGGTTTCATACACCATTCATAAATAATTGCGGTTAATTGTCATATAAACTAGTTACTGAAGTTTTCAGTATTTTGATAGTCTGTCTCTACTTTTTCTATCGACATCCTGGAGTTAAAGTCAAGCTAGCAATTGAAAATGGTGTATTGCTACGCACTGTTGTTGTTTTTCAAATAGATCTTTTCTTTGGGTAAAAATCGTGCTATGTATGCAGCAAACCCAAATGCTGTGACTTTTTTCTTTATTTACCAAACACATTTTTATTCCAAATGCTAACAGGACACAACCTACGCCACTGGTGAATGCTTTTAATTTGATACAATTTCAAAGGAACAATAGGCAAAAGCTTACTGCTGTCACTAATTTAGCTAAGCTGGCAAAACTGGCAGTGATTTTTAACCACCTAAATCCTTTCCAATTCACAAAAACTCTGTGTAAGCTCGAGTGTGTTTGCCCGATAATGCAAGAAAGTAAAAGCAAACTAACCAAGTCTTTCTTAGGCGGACTCTGCTTAGCAAAATCATCTGTTGCTAAGCATAAATGGCTGATCCTAAGGAGGAACGTACTTACTCTGAGGGATTGACAAGAAAATCAAATAACAAAACCTCAGTGTAGGAGTTATTCGATAATTTAAGGGCCCTTTTCTATGAGACAATTGATATAGGTTTGGACTCTGTCTAGGGTTGCTTAACTCCTGAGTTTTTGTTCGACAGAGAATACAAAATGCTTTGAATTTAACTCTTTTTTAAAGAAAATTTTTAGCAGTAAAATTAACCGTCTCCTTCATAAGCTATTTTTGCTAATTTTTTGAGAGGTGCTCACTTTGTTTTTCGAAAAGTCAATACGAGAGGTAGTGTATCGTGTCCGGATCCTAAGGGGGGTCCTTCCTAAGGAGGGGGGTCCTCACGTTAAGCAAAACCCTAGGAAAGGGGACCTTAATTTTTTGAAGGACCCTCATCCTAGGATTTTCTTAAGGAAAGAAAAATTCCACCCAAAAAGCAGACCCTCTACTTAGGTTCTTGCTAAGCTTAGCCTAACAATAAAATTTTTGAGTGAAGATAATTCTGATAATTCCAGATATTTCTAACCGACAACATTATTTTCCAGCTGCATTTTCTCTGTTTTTTTATTAGTTCTGATAATCTTAACTACGATATTTTAATTAAGTTGAGAATTTATGGTGGCTTGATTGGTATTGATAACTCTTGCTTGGACAAATACATAAAAAATTCCATAATTTTACGATTGCACACTGTTTTTCACGATGCGGCCGGTTTTATATACGAGTTTTACCAGGAGGGTCCCACGTACTGTTACATGTTGCCCTAGAGCTGTAACAACAGCTTATTGGGACATTTGAGTGGAATAGTGTTGCTGCCTTTTCTTTAAGTTGAAAAAACCAAAAGTTTATCATTTACTAGAATGCTAAGCGAGAGATTAGTTGTGCTTGACGTAGAAGGCTTTCGTTACAAGAAAAACGCCTTTGTGGTCAAGTAGTTAGCAATAACAACTACAGACTTTAGCGGCCGACTCATTTTTCCACCTCCAGTGAATTTCAATATGCTCCCCAAGCTCGAACAAAAAGTTTACAACTGGTTAAGAAATCATTTATACGGTCTCCATCGGGAAAACGGTGATTACTTTTACATAAACTTGAATCAAATACTTCAAAGTTTTGTGTTCAGAATTCCTAGTGCCGTTTTTTACGCTAAAGGAAAAAAATACAGAATTTGTGGCCAAGTACTTGGACCGAAAAACTGAAAACGTAGATGACTTGGGCTGTCCTCAAATTGAAAACTTATAATTTAAAAATTATCCAAGTTGCAATAGACATATATCTCATTACAACTCCAGGAATCCTTGTGCCCCGAACAAAAGCAAGGGTTTTTATGATTGTTTGAACAATGAACAACAGCGAGATATCAGCAAAAGTGGACACATACCTATCACCAAATTCAATGCTTCGTGCATGGATGACTCCAGAGGGTGATTTTAAAGTTTCATTATCAAGAAGAGAGCGTATTGATTGCAGTGTCCGAATGGTTCAGAGGAATTTTCAAAGTCATAAACATAGTAAAAAATTAACAGTTTTTGAGATATAAATTGATGTAAGTTGACTTTGATTAGTCATACTACATACGATGAGGCAAAGCTCAAACTGTGATTATTTTCAAAACTAGTTTTCTCTCACGTCCGTTTTCTGAAAAGTCAATTGTGTTTTTGGGATAGAAGTTAAGTTAGGCTTATCCTGTTGTCAATGCTATTTATAAGGAGGCAAACTTTTTACAATGACTTATCTCATTTAAAAAAATTTTATGCCAAGCGACTTTCAAATTAAAAACTCTGCTATTAAAGTAAACAGTTCTTTAAATACAAACTGATAGTTTATGACCTTGATTAGTGATACTGCATATGATGAGACAAAACACAAACAAAATATATTTGTCCCATGTATTCAAAAAATCAATAGTTATTGAGATATAAGATGATGAAACATAAAGCTTTACCCTTTTGATTCATACTACTTTTGATGACGCAAAAATTGAAAAAGGAATAATTTTGTAGACCCATTTTTCGAGGCTGAAAAAAATATATGTTAATTGTTCTGGTCGAAAAACTAATGTTTGATGCTGAACAACTCTCAAAATGAAAAAATTGGCGAAAAGTAACAAATAACGTGATACAAGTTGATATTTTATGACCTTGCTGAATGATACTACATTTAAGAGGCAAATTCTAACCAAGTAAATGTTTCCACGCGTGTCTTTTTCTGCTGAGCAACATTCATTTTTATGTCTTTGGCCGACAAGTTAAAACTTGAATAGTTTTTTATACTCAAGTTCTCAAATTATGCATTTCAAACTACATGTACAGTGTAAGTTTTATCTCTTGCTCTATGTAGATTTTTTTGTCTGACTCTGACTTGGGGTGTTTATATGAAAGACTCAGACTTTTAAGCTTTTGATTGTTCAATGTATATGCATGTTTCTGAATTATAACTCAAAGTACATTATGTAGTTTTAATTACCCCGTTGAAACTATGCGCAACAACCACAGAAAAGACTGTGAATTTTAAGCCTTGAAAAAATCATGATAATTCAGAGAACGCTTGTAGTTTTTACTTCATTTCGTTAAAATTTTTGTGCTATTTATATCAATATATGTGTAAGAAAATTCAGGAAAATTTAAGAAATTTTAACAACATTTTGAAATGATCTAACACAACCTAGACTTTGCTCCTGTACTTTTCCGTGCTCTGTTTTACCCCCATCGTTACTGGTACTGAAACTACTGCTATACAATTACTACCGCAATTGGTAAAAGGATTTGATCATTTAACGCTAAAATGTTGTTCCATTCTGTAAAAATCTACTAAATCGATTGTAACTGACAAAAAAGTGCATAAAATACTACCATTGTTAATGTAAAACAAATCGGAACCTTTTGTTTTGTCGAAACCTGAAATTCTGCAAAAAACCAACAAAAATTCAAAAACTATACATTAACCTTGACATCTTCTCAATTGCTTGTGATCCCATGGTAGGGGATTTGGTTAGAAATTATAAATTTCAAAACTGAAAAGTTGTTGAAAACAATTTTTTGGTTTGTAAAAAGCAGCAAACTTTTTTAAATCGCAAACTTCGATCAATTCTTGTTAACTAATACGACGGTTATTAAAGAATTATTTTGTTGATTAAAAAATTTTTAACAGAAAAACCTTTATCTTTTTCTCTCGCGATTCGACATAATTCATGTTAAACTTTTTAGAAACCAAAATAAAAAAGTAATTGGTTGATGAACAAATTAGCTTAGATTTTTTCGTGTTCCGTGGTAATCTTTCACCTAAGTTGAAGTTAATTTCATGGAATTCATTAGGAGATAATTCGTTACTTTTAAGATTATTTAAACATCCAAAAATCGTTTTTGTAATTAGCTGTTGTTAAAATTTTTTTTCTGATATCAAAAACATTGCGATTAAATTTTTTTTTACTTTTTGCAGGAACGCTCAAAACAACTGCCAGGTCTAAAGGTTAACCCGCATTCGAGTTCTATGAATTAAAATCGATTACAAATGAGTTTCCTTGTCGGTGTCCTTTTTTTATCCATTATAATTTTTTTCCACTTTTGTGGACGCTGACAATGAAACTGAATTACAATAAAATTTTTTCACTTTTCTGAAATGCAATTTTCAACGCACATAGAGTCTTTTCTACGTTTTAAGCTAAAGTTGGTTATGTTGGTTACTTGCTGCTCAAGTGGAGGAGGGGGTAATTTGCGGTTGGGGTTCAGGAGGGGAGCAGAGGGGCAAACATTTGGGGGATTGAAAAGGAGCAAAGGGGCTAACATTAGAGTGGGAATAGCTTAATTTAATCTTTTTGCCATTCGAGTTTAGGTTTAGAAATGATTAGGCAGTACACTCGATTTGCAAAGTTTCCGCGCAACTCACTTGATAAATGCAGATTACTTTGCGAAATGTTGGAAAAAATCCATTTCATTAAGATTTCCTACAAATTATAAAATCCAGTTCAATGGATTCCAAATTAATTATAACCCATTTTGTTTTAGCGAAAAAAAAGGATTTAAGTCCATTTTTAGTACAGCTTTGTCTGAGCGTAAAATGGGAATCGATTATGTTTACAACACTTTAGAATACGAAAATCCACATTGTGATCTGTTTTTTTTTTCACTTTTTTTAAATGCGGGAAGCTTTTTTTGTCTGCTTATTTTCATCTCTTTTTTTAGCTTTTTAATTGGACAAAATGAATGTTATCTCGTATATGCTGATGGACTCCAGTTGAATAGTTGGACTTCGACACGTTTCAAAGCCTGTCTCTGGATTTAACGCAAAAATTTTTGCGAAAAATCGCAGACACATCCTCATGCACACGCTCAAATACTCACAAACAAGAAGCTGTGCGTGATATAAAATTACAAACGAGCTTGATAATGATGGGCAAAGCAATAGCAGATATGGGTCCCCAAACGCAAATTAGAAATGAATTATAAGGTTACTCAAAAAAACTCAACCAAAGAGATTCATAATTATATTGCTGTTTGTTGCATATATTGGATACTTGCTTCGAAATAAAAAAAAAATCCGCAGGAAAAAAAATTTGCCCTATTTCTGGTGGAATTTTTTACAATTGAAAAATAAACAAGGATCTTGTTAGTTATTTCCTTTTTTCCAATAGCATAAGAAACAATTCGTCAAAAATGCACTTGCCTTATCTTATAATTAGCCAATTAAGTTGCTTTGAAATTTTAAAATAACTTACCTCTGGGCCCTGGTCGAGAAACTTACTTTAAGTTTTGACCGTTTTGGACAATGATTTGTTTTTTTTACTGTCTCAACCATTGTTAGTATGAGTTGTGCTCGGTTTTGGTCGAGCCACGAAAGATATGTTTGGTAATAAGCAAGTTTTTAAGTGCTGGAAGTAGGGAAGATTTTTTGGGAGTAAATCGAGCAAAAATTTTGTGCGCAACCTTGCAAAAGTTCTCGAGCATCAGTGAGGTGTTAGAACGGGTTGTTCTTGAGCCATAACTCAACCAAAACAGTCGAACGATGTCCTCATTTGATTTTTGTTTTGCTTTCTATTTTAAAAAAATTTGCTCAAATGTCTTTTGATTTAAAAATGTCTGTTTCCTTTTAAATTCATTTTTTTTGAAATTTTCTGCAATTTATTATTAATCTTAAATGTTCCACTTTTCCCAAAGAGATAAGGGATCTGAGTCGTTTGTATTTTCGGGGCTAGTTAAATTGATGAAAACTGTTTGACCACCAACATGAGTTACCGGTCTCTTCGACGCAATTGTTTAGACAAGCTTGAGCTGTTGGTTCTGTCTATTGAATATTTTCATTACAAAACTCAGGCTAAAACAATTAATTACAAAAAATCCTACAAAACGACAAAATTCGGTCTCGATACGCTGATATTTGTTCACGATATCCACTTTCGCTAATTTGTCGTGCCAATCGATTTTCAGCCAATCATAAATTTCATGCTTTCAATTAAGTCACAGTGATTCCTGGAGTCATAATAAAGTAAACACATACTGCCAGCTGGATATTTTTCAAATTATTAGCCTTCATTTCGAAGCAAAATTTAAGTGCTTGCCTTAAAAATTGCGACGGAAAATTTTTGAAGCGTCGAATTAAATACAAAACCAATTTAGGGAGGTAGTTTACGATCTGTATTTCTTTTGCTTTAATAGTTTTCTCCAACTAACTGGAAAAAAAAATAAGTAGACTCTTGTTAATAATACTTTTAATCTCTTTTATTTTAGCCAAAAAGTTTTTCTCTTGTAAGGTAATACTTTCGAAAGAAGCATAAATGTTTTCCTAAATTTTTACATAGGGCCCTCGAGATACTTCATTCGTACCAGTCTGAATGCCTCGTAATAAATAGCTCGCAATATTGACATCATTCAACTGGTTGTACAATAAAGGTTATAAAGCAACCATAAATTTTTTGCTTAAAATCATAGTTCAGTTTAATAAATCTATGAGCAAAGAAACTACATGAAGTCAGAGAAAAGCAATAGAATCGAAATGTCGATTAGGGTAATTATATTTCACAGATGTATATATGCTATTTGAATTCCTTAAGATAAAACCTGGATTCTTTTTTATCAATTTTTTACATTTTAACACCGCTCCTAGCGGGTGACTTTCAAAATTTTGATTAAAAAAATAACAGGTTTCATACAGCATTCATAGACAATTGCGGTTAATTGTCATATAAACTAGTTACTGAAGTTTTCAGTATTTTGATAGTATGTCTCTACATTTTCTATCGACATCCTGGAGTTAAAGTCAAGCTAGCAATTGAAAATGCTGTATTGCTACGCACTGTTGTTGTTTTTCAAATAGATATTTTCTTTGGGTAAAAATTGTGCTATGTCTGTCTGCAGCAAACCCAAATGCTGTGACTTTTTTCTTTAATTACCAAACATATATTTATTCCAAATTCTAACAGGACACAGCTTACGGCACTGGTGAATGCTTTTAATTTGCTACAACTTCAAAGAAACAATAGGCAAAAGCTTACTGCTGTCACTAATTTAGCTGCGCTGGCAAAACTGGTATTGATTTTTTAACCACCTAATTCCTTTCCAATTCACAAAAACTCTGTGTAAGCTCGAGTGTGTTTGCCCGATAATGCAAGAAGGTAAAAGCAAACTAACCAAGTCTTTCTTAGGAGGACTCTGCTTAGCAAAATCATCTGTTGCTAAGCATAAATGGCTGATCCTAAGGAGGAACGAATTATCTCTGAGAGATTGACATGAAAATCAAATTACAAAACCTCAGTGTAGGAGTTATTCGATAATTTAAGGGCCCTTTTCTATGAGACAATTGATATAGGTTTGGACTCTGTCTAGGATTGCTTCACTCCTGAGTTTTTGTTCGACAGAGAATACAAAATGTTTTCAAATTAACTCTTATTTAAAGAAATTTTTTAGCAGTAAAATTAACCGTCTCCTTCATAAGCTATTTTTTGCTAATTTTTTGAGAGGTGCTCACTTTGTATTTCAAAAAGCCAATACGATAGGTAGTGTATTGTGTCCCGGATCCTAAGGGGGGGTCCTTCCTAAGGAGGGGGGTCCTCACGTTAAGCAAAACCCTAGGAAAGGGGACCTTAATTTTTTGAAGGACCCTCATCCTAGGATTTTCTAAACGAAAGAAAATTTCCACCCAAAAAGCAGACCCTCTACTTAGGATCTTGCTAAGCTTAGCCTAACAATGAAATTTTTGAGTGAAGATAATTCTGATAATTCCAGATATTTCTAACCGACAACATTTTTTTCCAGCTGCATTTTCTCTGTTTTTTTATTAGTTCTGATAATCTTAACTACGATATTATAATTAGGTTGAGAACTTATGGTGGCTTGATTGGTTTTGATAACTCTTCCTTGGACAAATATATAAAAAAATTCTATAATTTTACGATTGCACGCTGTTTTTCACGATGCGGCGGGTTTTATGTACGAGTTTTACCAGGAGGGTCCCACGTTCTGTTACATGTTGCCCTAGAGCTGTAACAACAGCTTATTGGGACATTTGAGTGGAGTGTTGCTGCCTTTTCTTTAAGTTGAAAAAACCAGAAGTTTATCATTTACTAGAATGCTAAGCGAGAGATTAGTTGTGCTTGACTTAGAAGGCTTTCGTTACAAGAAAAACGCCTTTGTGGTCAAGTAGTTAGCAATAACAACTACAGACTTTAGCGGCCGACTCATTTTTCTACCTCCAGTGAAATTCAATATGCTCCCCAAGCTCGAACAAAAAGTTTACAACTGGTTAAGAAATCATTTATACGGTCTCCATCGGGAAAAAGGTGATTACCTTTACATAAACTTGAATCAAATACTTCAAAGTTTTGTGTTGAGAGTTCCTAGTGCCGTTTTTTACGCTAAAAAAAACCAGAATTTATGGCCAAGTACTTGGACCGAAAATTTGAAAACGTAGATGATTTGGACTGTCCTCAGATTGAAAACTTATAATTTAAAAATTATCCAAGTTGCAATAGACATATACCTCATTACAACTCCAGGAATCCTTGTGCCCTGAACAAAAGCAAGGATTTTATGATTGTTTGAAAAATGAACAACAGCGAGAGATCAGCAAAAGTGGACACATACCTATCACCAAATTCAATGCTTCGTGCATGGATGACTCCAGATGGTGATTTTAAAGTTTCATTTTTAAGAAGAGAGCGTATTGATTGCAGTGTCCGAATGGTTCAGAGGAAGGAGCAAATAATTTTTTCCGAAAAAGAGTTATCTAATTTAAAAAGATTTTTCGCAGTTATTGATCAATTTGTATACTTCCAGAACTTCAAATTTATCAGAAAGGTTAGCCAACAAGCGAGGAGTATATCTTCCCGAACTAGTCTTAGTACCCAAACAGCAGTGAATTGTCAGATGAGATTAAGACAATTGTGAAAGAGGATGCTGTGAAAAAAAGTACTACAAAAAAGTTGCAAATATCCCAGCAAAATATGCTCTATAAATGCATGATTTAAACGATAGAGACTTCACACGTTATGAAAATGTTTAATTCTCTTAAATTCTCTCATTCTTTTACAGTGAGAAAAAATCTAACACAGTTTGTAGAATAAATAGTTTCTCAATTTTCAGAAGCCAGAGCAGCAGTAGATGAACATGAAGCAACAATAGTAACAGAGTTTGCTTAAAACGAGACAAACATAGAAAGAAAATCATGATAGTTTTGTAACAATGTAACTTTGCCAAGGTCTGAAGTAGTTTTTATGCGCAAATGATAGTAATTCTAATTTTACTTACTTCTGCCTTCTCAAACCTTTTTTCACAAAAATTAGTTGCGAGGAAACTTCAGTTTAGTTCTCAATTTTACCAGGCTTATCTTGTTACGTACTACCAAACCCAAGGAAATGAGTAAAGTGATTGATACTTCGACAAGAATTTTCAGCGGTAGTGGGACCTCAGGATCCGGGAAAACTGAGTTGATTGAAATTTTTGATGAGAAATACTTTTTACCCTAAATCTGGAACCGTTCAATATCTTTACAAAGAGATGCAACCTGCAATCTCAGAAAAAGTGTTTTCTCGCGAAGTGAATGTGAAGTTCATGAAATTCTGTGAGCAATTTAGAAAATATTCTTCTAGCTTTCGATGATCCACGTGAAGACATCTATAATGACACGGAGTTTGTTAGGTTAGCGACAGCGGGTAGTTAGATGGGGATTAAAAAAATATATGTTAAGCAGAACTTGTTTCAACAAAGTCGATGGCCGCTTACGATTGATTTGAACACTTCACACACCATTCTGTTCAAACCGCCTCGTGACGTTCAGCAACTAGATCTTTTAGGAAGACAATCGAATGTATCAAAACTTTTGAGAAGCTGTTACGGATCAGCTACCAGAGACTCTTTTGGACATCTTCTTGTCAACTTGGACCCTCGTACATCAGATTGTTTGAGATATTGTTCAAATATTACACGGCCTGGGCCAACAGTTTCTTACTTACCCTTATCAAAAGCAGAAACTACTCCAATCACAAATGAGAAAGATTTGACAAAATGAGATAGAAAACTTTATCTATTCTGTGGCATATGGTACAACTGACACCTGACCAGCTGAAATGTTTAATTAGAAAAACATCAAATCATGAGGTCATAACACTTATTTGTGAATATTTGCTCAATGTAGTCAATGGAAACGTACCCGTTAAAATCGCAATTTTTGAACGATTCGAGACAGCATACAAATAATTAATCACTCCAAAAACCAGTGTTGTCCAAAAATGTGCGGTTAGTTAGAGTAAAGAAGGCTTCCATTTAGTTCGACAAATACTTTATTTTTGTTACAAGTAGCTCACATTTAATTATGGCAACTGAAGAATTCATTCTAACTCCGAAACACTTATATGTTAAAAAGCATCCACATGCTGCACGTATTCTTCATGATAATAATTTTAAACATAAAAATGCTCAATTATCCTATCTTAATCGGCTTAGATTCCAATTACCTCCTCAAGCAAGTAGGACTACTGCAACGTCGGAAACATTTACGGAAAATGTTGAGCCCCAACAAGAAGAGCTTGAGCTGTTACCGGACGATGAAGAAGTACCGGTCGAATGCGATAAAGATGAAATATTAGAAGAAAAAAAACACGATGGACGGACCGAAAGCATTTTAAGACAGTTACAAAATACCTTTACAAGACAAAAAATTTGTTAGAGCAAAAACTATACTTGAAATCATTGAAAATTCAGATAGAGTAACCATAAACCGTAACAATGAAGTTATATATGTAGATAAAGTACCAACAAGACTTAAAACTGCAAAATTTTCATACGACATACAACAACCAACAAAAAAATTACACAATCCGGCGTTCACTAACATTTTAATTGCTCTCAACTTGAATAAAAGCTGGTAATAAACCGAAATGCCAAACACGCGGTTCAGTCAGTGTCTGTTAACGCTCTAGAGAAGCTAGATCCTGGAACCTCAAGATCCCGCTCAACATCGTCCACTTTGCAGGAAAAAAGTAGTGCAAAACTTAAGAGAAGAAAGAAACACAAACGAAGTCTCTAAGAGAAGAAAGAAACAAAAACGTTCCGTACAAGGCTCTGACTCGTACAGAACGTCCCATAACGATTCAGATTCCCAACGTCAAAAAAGATAAAAAAGAAAACGAAGAAACAATGAGAAAATTAAAAGATTGAAGAAAAATTGTTGAAAACTAATTACAGTGACAAAAGTTTCGCGTTATTTAGTTGTGTGAACAACTTGATAAACGCAACCAACTTCTCGCGACAGAAAATTAAACATTTCCTTTACATTGATCCTGCTTACACAAAGTATTGAACTGTCAACCGAAAAACGCCGCGACTCAATGGCATAGTTTACGATATCGACGAAATCTGGTCATTAGATCTGGCGTTTGCATGATTTTAAGTATCTGCCTGTGGAAGTTGACTGAATGTCCCGCTATCTTAGAGTGCAATCCTTAAAATCAAAGTATGTTACTACAACAGCAGAAGCGTTCAATTTTTTGATAACGACAAAGCAACCAAAAAAAGGATTACGTCTCAAATGGCATAATTCCCAAATGGCATAAAAATGAAAAATTTCCCAAATGGCATAAATTTCATGCAACAGGTGCTTTGGAAAAATCGAGAACAATTTTTTCGTGAACAATGTGAGAAAATAAGTCAAATTGTCAATTCAAATGTTGATTGACATTTTATCGTGAAAAACTTGTAGAACTTTTTATCAAAAGCAAGAAGCATACGCATGCGATTATTAATAAGCTTCTTGTGCTCAATTTTTTACGACAAATCTGTTGCTTAAATTTGTTTGGAAGCAATTAGTTCCAAATCTTGTTTACATGCTTTCGTTCCTGACAAAATGATAGAAATAGAAATTGATAGAAAACGTTTAAATTACAAAAAAACTTGAAATTTATGCCATTTGGGAAAAGTTTCCATTTTTATGCCATTTGGGAATTATGCCATTTGGGAAGTTACCAAAAAAAGTATGGATGGACAAGGGCACAGATTTTAAAGGGTCCTTCGAAGCATTATGCAAAAAAAGGCATAAAAACAATTACTACAGTGAGCGAGAAAAGGTCCGCATTCGCTGCGAGAAACATCCGTTCCTTGAAAAACCTTATTTCAAATTACTTGGAGGATGAATGGACAAACTAATCTATTGGCAAATTGCAAGACTTTGTCAATTCAATTAATTTGAGAACAAATCGTGTCACACCCTGCACCAAATAAAGTAACAAACAAGATGTTCCTCGCCTAACAACAAGATGTTTCTAACAAGATGTTTCATTTCTAACAAGATGTTTCAGTAACTAACAAGATGTTTCATTAAGAGCAGAACAGTCATCGAAATTAGTTCGACGTCCGAAGCTTTATATTGGTGATCATGTTAGACTCGCCGAAGTAGTACATTTTCGCAGTGGTTACAAACAATCGTTCACCGATGAAGTGTTTGAAATTTTTGATATACCAACACGAAATCCTCCAACATACAATTTGATTGATACTAACAAAGAACCGATTGAGGGAAAATTTTACGAGTCTGAACTATTTCGCGTTCTGGAGAAAGACAATCATGACTGAGGGCATTTCCAACAGCCTTTTCACCCATAATGTTCCCCTTTCCTTCACAATTACCCAGGTTTCATCTGTATCAATGAACTTTTTTTAAAGATAACACTCTGGCCAACTTTCAAAATCTCTTGAGTGAAGAAATAAATTTGCAAGGTGAATGGAGAGTAGCAGTTACAGAAATTACCTTACCTACTCAGATAAACACCGTAACTGACAACAACATTGTGTACTACAAAAAAAATCGGGTTATAGCAACCATGAAAGTTGAAAAAGACAATTTCTCCCGACGTTACCTTGAAGAAACAGCAAAAATAACAAAAGGAGGATATACGAGCATTGAACAAATTTTGGACCAGATTCGTCGAAAGACAGAATTAGAGAAATTGGATTACGTAATAGATCCAATAACCAAACATCTTTCTTTATGGCTGCATTATTGGTCCCCCCTTCTACATTGCCAAAAGAGTGTTCTAATTTCTTGACAGTGTTTTGTGTGAGCATTTTACATTTTTTTATTTATTTTACTTTCCGTTGATATACGTAATTAATTAGTTTAATCAACAGTTTTTGTCAGCTTTTTTTGTTTTTTTTTTGAATTTTGGTTCACCTGTAAGATTTTCGCATTGACTGCTTGGGTTTTTTAGACTTTTCAATTTTTTATAGTCAAAATCAGTTTTTAAATCACGATAATCTTTTTGATATTTCATCCAAGATCTTTAAGATTTGGTCTACTGGCAGTTTCAAATATAAGAAAAAATATTAAAGCTAAACATTTGAAAAAGCTTTAATTTATGTTTAATACGTACTAATGAATCAAGGAAAATTTGAATATTCGGTATCTTTTTTTTTTACTTTTGTTTAGTAAATTGGGCTTGTAAGTTGAAAAATTAATTGCAATTCACTGTCGCAAAAAGCAACACTTATGTTATTTTTCAATGGATTAGCTATCTTAGATGGGTATAGCTAAGTAATGCTTCACATGTTTCGTCATAATTCCTAATGATAAACTGAAAACAGTGCCTCCTGATAAATAAAAGAGAGAAAATAAGTTCTCTAACTTATTGATTTTAGCTTGCTCTAGGTAAAAAAAAACAGGAATTTAACATTTCTTACTTCGTTCCAAATTTTAGTTAGTTTGCTTGCCACTTGTTTTCGAGCTGTGGGTAAAAGTCAAATCAATAGATGTTCTCCGTTTTCTTTAAGATTAAACTCAGATTTTGTAGAGTGATAGCTTTCAATTGTTTCCAAAAATTCTCTGTGACACTGAAATTACATACAATACTGAAGTTACAAAGAAATGTTCTATTATTGGAGCATTTTTGAAAATTTATCTAATATTGGCTGAAATGGAGTTTATTAAAAAAATACAGTTATCAGGCACCCAATTAACTTAAAATTATAATTAAATTTTCTCAGAATAAAAATTATAGACAAAAAATCTACCGTAAGCCTCTGATTTTTTTTGTTTAGTTCAGGTTATTTGCAAGAAACTCATAAAGCAGAAAATCAGCACAAAAAGAGTTACTCGTTTTTGTAAGCAATGCATCTATTTTTCAGTTTTTTAGTTGATCATAAACAGTAGATATCTTACATCAAAAAAAAAGTTTTTCGTTATTTATTGCGATCTCTTATAGATTTGAGCAAATTCGATATTGACAGATCAATTAACGTTTTTGTCGACTTTCTTATGTCACTTTTAGGAAACAATATTTTTTTATTTTTGATACGCAATTTTTATCTCTTTGTTTTTCATGATAACGGTGAAGTTAAAAATTGGTTATCAATGATGTTAGGACTTAGCCTCCTTGTCTCAAATAGCTCTCTTTAATTTCTGATCGGAACCTTTTTTGACGTTCTTGTACGTATAAACGATATTTTATCAAATAGCAACAAATTTTATTTGCTCAGGCTCAAAAATCAATCAACACTGCAATAAATATTAGCTTTACATGACTTTGATGAGTTATACGTTGTAAGACGATAGAAAGAATGATTAACAAACACTGTTTTTGACATTAGTTTTGGGGGCTGAGCAATTTTTACTTTAAATGGTTTTGATGGAACATAAAAAATATTGAGCTATTATATGATGTACTATTGACTTAACGCTTAATCATTTATATTTACTTAAAAAACCAAGTTTGTAAAAGTTTCTAACCATAAATTTCGTAGCTTGGTATGTTTATTTTCATTGTCATGCTCAAAAAAGTATTTGAGTAAGTGAATGGTTTAAAAATAACAAGAAAAGTCATAGAGAAAATGAAGCAAAAACTGACTCGTTTTTTTTGTTTCACTCAAATGTTGAGCCCCTAAAAAAGATAGCAGTTAAGTAAACAAAATCTTGATGAGGCATATCTTGAAACAAAATACCCATAAGTTAATTTTTTCTAGATATTTTCTGGCTGAGCAACTGTTCTGATCTTTTTACGTTCCAATAATTAATCATCTTTGAAGTAACTGATGATGTAACTCGCCTTGTTGAGTCATACTACTATATACATTTGAGCAAACGCCAATCAATGTTTAATATGATCAAAAAATTAAATGTTATTAAGATATAAGACAAAGCAACATGAGTCAAACTACATATATTGAGGCAAGGCTCAAACAGGGAATTTTTCAATTTAATTTTGATGATGAGCAATTGTGTGTTCAAGCTCACGTTCAAAAAATCAATAGTTAGTTTTAAAAAAGATGTAACATATGATGAGGCAAAAGATGAATATTGCACAAAAATGCAGATATAGTTTTTTGATGCTGAGCAGCTTTTATGTTTTTAGCTATGGTCGAAAAAATAGATAACTATTAAGAAATAAGTTGATTTATAATGACCATGATGAGTCATGCTATAGAAAGGCAAAACATGCACAGTGCACATTTTTTCAAACATAGTTTTATATGGTGAACAATTTTTGTGTTCATACCTGTGTTCAAAGACTATTAGTTATTGGGATAAAGATAATATAACCTGGCCCTGTTGTTAATACTAAATATCTTCAGACAAAACTTGATCCATTCATAAGTTTTAGTACATATTTTGATGCTGAGCAATTTCTATGATCATAAGAATGTTCGAAAAATATTTATTTTTTGATTAATAAGTTGATGTGTTATGACCTGGATGTGTTACAAATGATGATGCAGTACATAAACAATGCATAAGTTTCCAAATACAGTTTTAGGTGCAGAGCACTTTTTAAGTTTTTGCCCGTGTTAACAAATCAATATTTTTAGAAGAAAAAAAATTATGAATCCTGACCTTGTTTTTCATACTACATATGATGAGCCAATATTTACTACTGATCGGTTTGTTAGACATATTTTTTGAATCTGAGCAATTTTCAAAGTCATAAATATAGTAAAAATATAACAGTTTTTGGGATATAAATTGATGCAAATTGACTTTGATTAGTCATACTACATACGATGAGGCAAAACACAAACTGTGATTATTTTCACAACTAATTTTCTGAAAAATCAATTGTGTTTTTGGGATAGAAGATAAGGTAGGCTGATCCTGTTGTCCATACTAGTTATAAGGAGGCAAACTTTCAACAAGGACTAAAAAAATTGATGCCAAGCGACTTTCAAAATAAAAACTCTGCTATTAAAGTAAACAGTTATTTAAATACAAATTGATGTTTTATGACCTTGATTAGTGATACTGCATATGATGAGACAAAACACAAACAAAACATATTTTTCCATTATATTTTTGATGGTGGGCAGGTTCTGCGTCCGTCCATGTATTCAAAAAATCAATAGTTATTAAGATATAAGATGATGAAACATCCAGCTTTACCCTTTTAGTTCATACTACTTTTGATGACGCAAAACTTGAACAAAGTATACATTTCTAGACACACTTTTTGAGGCTGAAAAAATTATATGTTAATTGCTCTTGTCGAAAAACTAATTTTTGATGCTGAACAACTTTCAAAATGAAAACCTTGGCAAAAAGTAACAAATAACGTGATACAAGTTGATATTTTATGATCTTTCTGAATTATACTACATTTAAGAGGCAAATTCTAACCAAGAAAATGTTTCCACGCGTTTTTTTTTCTGCTGAGCAACTTTTATTTCCATGTCCTCGGTCGAAAAATAAGAACTTGAATAGTTTTTTACTCAAGTTCTCAAATTATGCAGTTCAAACTACATGTACTGTGTAAGTTATTATCTCTTGCTTTATATAGATTTTTTACTTGTCTGACTGACATTATATGAAAGACTCAGACTTTTAAGCTTCTGAGTGTTCAATGTATATGCATGTTTCTGAAGTATAACTCAAAGTACATTTACCTCGTTTTATTTACCTCGTTTTATTTACCTCGTTTTATTTACCTAGTTTTATTTACCTCGTTGAAACTATGCAACAACAACAGAAAAGACTGTGAATTTTAAGCCTTGAAAAAATCTTGATAATTCAGAGAACGCTTGTAGTTTTTAATTCATTTCGTTAAAGTTTTTGTGCTATTTATATCAATATATGTGTATGAAAATTCAGGAAAATTTAAGAAACTTTAACAACATTTTGAAATGATCTAACACAACCTAGAATTTGCTCCTGTACTTTTCCGTGCTCTGTTTTACCCCCAGCGTTACTGGGGGGAAACTACTGCTATACAATTACTACCGCAATTGGTAAAAGGATTTGATCATTTAACGCTAAAATGTTGTTCCATTCTGTAAAAATCTACTAAATCGATTGTAACTGACAAAAAAGTGCATAAAATACTACCATTGTTAATGTAAAACTAATCGGAACCTTTTGTTTTGTCGAAACCTGAAATTCTGCAAAAAAAACCGACAAAAATTCAAGAACTATACATTAACCTTGACATCTTCTCATTTGCTTGTGATCCCATGGTAGGGGATTTGGTTAGAAATTATAAATTTCAAAACTGAAAAGTTGTTGAAAACAACTTTTTGGTTTGTAAAAAGCAGCAAACATTTTTAAATTGCTAACTTCGATCAATTTTTTTAAACTAATTTGACGGTTGTTAAAGAATTATTTTGTTGATTAAAAATTTTTTTAACAGAGAAGCCTTTATCTTTTTCTCTCGCGATTCGCATAATTCAGGTTAAACTTTTTAGAAACCAAAATAAAAAAGTAATTGGTTGATGAACAATTTAGCTTAGAACTTTTCGTGTTCTGTGGTAATCTTTCACCTAAGTTGAAGTTAACTTCATGAAATTAAATTCATTAGGAGATAATTCGTTACTCTAAGATTATTTACACATCCAACAACCGTTTTTGTAATTAGCTGTTGTTGAATTTTTTTTTCTGATATCAAAAATATTTCGATTAAGTTTTTTTTTGTACTTTTTGCAGGAACGCTCAAAACAACTGCCAGGTCTAAATGTTAACCCGCATTCGAGTTCCATGAATTAAAATCGATTACAAATGAGTTTCATTGTCGGTGTCCACAAAAAGGAAAACAAATCGGTTAAAATCAATTATAATTGGTTATAAAGTTACTATTTCTTGGAGGCAACAAAATCCTTTTTTATCCATTATAATGTTTTTTTTTTCATTTTTGTGGACGCTGGCAATGAAACTAAATTACAATAAAATTTTTCCACTTTTCTGAAATGCGATTTTCAACGCACATAGAGTCTTTTCTACGTTTTAAGCTAAAGTTGGTTACGTTGGTTACTTGCTGCTCAAGTGGGGGAGGGGGTAATTTGGGGTTCGGGTTCAGGAGGGGAGCAGAGGGGCAAACATTTAGGGGATTGAAAAGGAGCAAAGGGGCTAACATTAGAGTGGGAATAGCTTAATTTAATCTTTTTGCCATTCGAGTTTAGGTTTAAAAATGATTAGGCAGTACACTCGATTTGCAAAGTTTCCGCACAAATCACTTGATAAATGCAGATACTTTTGCAAAATGTTGGGAAAAAATCCATTTCATTAAGATTTCCTACTTATTATAAAATCCAGTTCAAAGGATTCCAAATTAATTATAACCCATTTTGTTTTAGCGAAAAAAATGGATTTAAATCCATTTTTAGTACAGCTTTGTCTGAGCGTAAAATGGGAATCGATTATGTTTACCACACTTTAGAATACGAAAATCCACATTAAGATCGGTTTTTTTCACTTTTCTTAAATGCGGGAAGCTTTTTTGTCTGCTTATTTTCATCTCTTTTTTAAGCTTTTTAATTGGACAAAATGAATGTTATCTCGTATTTGCTGAATGACTCCAGTTGAATAGTTGGACTTCGACACGTTTCAAAGTCTTTATCTGGATTTAGTGCACAAATTTTTGCGAAAAAGCGCAGACACATCCTCATTCACACGCATAAATACTCACAAACACGAAGCTGTGCATGATATAAAATTACAAACGGGCCTGACAATGATGGACAAAGCAAAAGCAGATATGGGTCCCCAAACTCAATTTAGAAATGAATTATAAGGTTACTCAAAATTACTCACCCAAAGAGATTCCTAATTATATTGCTGTTTGTTACATATATTGGATATCGAAATAAAAAAAAATCCGCAGGAAAACAAATTTGCCCTATTTCTGGTGGAATTTATTACAATTGAAAAATAAACAAGGATCTTGTTAGTTATTTCCTTTTTTCCAATAGCAAAAGAAACAATTCGTCAAAATTGCACTTGCCTTTTCTTATAATTAGCCAATTAAGTTGCTTTGAAGTTTTAAAATACTTACTTCTGGGCCCTGGTCGAGAAACTTACTTTAAGTTTTGACCGTTTTGGACAATACTTTGTTTTTTTTTACTGTCTCAACCATTGTTAGTATGAGTTGTGCTCGGTTTTGGTCGAGCCAGGAAAGATATGTTTGGTAATCAGCAAGTTTTTGAGTGCTGGAAGTAGGGAAGATTTTTTGGGAATAAATCGAGCAAAAAACTTGTGCGCAACCTTGCAAAAGTTCTCGAGCATCAGTGAGGTGTTAGAACGGGTATTTCGTGAGCCATAACTCAACCAAAACAGTCGAACGATGTCCTCATTTGATTTTTGTTTTGCTTTCTATTTAAAAAAATTTGCTCAAATATCTGTTGATTTAAAAATGTCTGTTTCCTTTTAAAATCTTTTTTTTTTGAATTTCTTGCAATTTATGATTAATCTTAAATGTTCCACTTTTCCCGAAGAGATAAGGGATCTGAGTCGTTTTGTAATTTCGGGGCTAGTTAAATTGATGAAAACTGTTTGACCACCAACATGAGTTAAGCAACCGGTCTCTTCGACGCAATTGTTTAGACAAGCTTGAGCTGTTGGTTCTGTCTATTGAAAATGTTCATTACAACACTCAGGCTAAAACAATTAATTACAAAAAATCCTATAAAACGACAAAATTCGGTCTCGTTACGCTGATAATTGTTCACGATATCCACTTTCGCTAACTTGTCGTGCCAATCGTTTTTCAGCCAATCATAAATTTCATGCTTTCAATCAAGTCACAGTGGTTCCTGGAGTCATGATAAAGTAAACACATACTGCAAGCTAGATATTTTTCAAATTATTAGCCTTCATTTCGAAGCAAAATTTAAGTGCTTGCCTTAAAAATTGTGACGGAAAATTTTTGAAGCGTCGAATTAAATCCAAAACCAGTTTAGGGAGGTAGTTTACGATCTGTATTTCTTTTGCTTTAATAGTTTTCTCCAACTAACTGGAAAAAATAAAATAAGTAGACTCTTGTTAATAATACTTTTAATCTCTTTTATTTTAGCCAAAAAGTTTTTCTCTTGTAAGGTAATACTT
Source organism: Symsagittifera roscoffensis (assembly GCF_963678635.1). Classification (NCBI taxonomy): domain Eukaryota; kingdom Metazoa; phylum Xenacoelomorpha; order Acoela; family Convolutidae; genus Symsagittifera; species Symsagittifera roscoffensis. Next base: position 47,629 of record NC_087067.1, read on the forward strand.
TCGAAAGAAGCATAAATGTTTTCCTAAATTTTTACATAGGGCCCTCGAGATACTTCATTCGTACCAGTCTGAATGCTTCGTAATAAATAGCTCGCATTATTGACATCATTCAACTGGTTGTACAATAAAGGTTATAAAGCAACCATAATTTTTTGCTTAAAAATCATAGTTCAGTTTAATAAATCTATGAGCAAAGAAACTACAGGAAGTCAGAGAAAAGCAATAGAATCGAAATGTCGATTAGGGTAATTATATTTCACAGATGTATATATGCTATTTGAATTCCTTAAGATAAAACCTGGATTCTTTTTAATCAATTTTTTACATTTTAACACCGCTCCTAGCGGGTGACTTTCAAAATTTTGATTAAAAAAAGATAACAGGTTTCATACAGCATTCATAGATAATTGCGGTTAACTGTCATATAAACTAGTTACTGAAGTTTTCAGTATTTTGATAGTATGTCTCTACATTTTCTATCGACATCCTGGAGTTAAAGTCAAGCTAGCAATTGAAAATGCTGTATTGCTACGCACTGTTATTGTTTTTCAAATAGATCTCTTCTTTGGGTAAAAATCGTGCTATGTCTGCAGCAAACCCAAATGCTGTGACTTTTTTCTTTAATTACCAAACATATATTTATTCCAAATGCTAACAGGACACAGCTTACGGCACTGGTGATTGCTTTTAATTTGTTACAACTTCAAAGAAACAATAGGCGAAAGCTTACTGCTGTCACTAATTTAGCTGCGCTGGCAAAACTGGGTAGTGATTTTTTAACCACCTA
>NC_087067.1:48615-166100 GCF_963678635.1 Symsagittifera roscoffensis
TGCACGCTGTTTCCACGATGCGGCCGGTTTTTATACCAGTTTTACCAGGAGGGTCCCACTTACTGTTGCATGTTGCCCTAGAGCTGTAACAACAGCCTATTGGGACATTTGAGTGGCATAGTGTTGCTGCCTTTTCTTTAAGTTGAAAAAACCAGAAGTTTATCATTTACAATGTAGAAGGCTTTCGTTACAAGAAAAACGCCTTTGTGTTTAAGTAGTTAGCAATAAAAACTACAGACTTTAGCGGCCGACTCATTTTTCTACCTCCAGTGAATTTCAATATGCTTCCCAAGCTCGAACAAAAAGTTTACAACTGGTTAACAAATCATTTACACGGTCTCAATCGTGAAAACGGTGGTTACCTTTACATAAACTTGAATCAAATACTTCAAAGTTTTGTGTTGAGAATTCCTAGTGCCGTTTTTTACGCTAAAGGAAAAAAATACAGAATTTATGGCCGAGTACTAGGACCGAAAAGTTGAAAACGTAGATGATTTGGGCTGTCCTCGGGTTGAAAACTTATAATTTAAAAATTATCCAAGTTGCAATAGACATATACCTCATTACAACTCCAGGAATCCTTGTGCCCTGAACAAAAGCAAGGTTTTTTATGATTGGTTGAAAAAAGAACAACAGCGAGATATCAGCGAAAGTGGACACATACCTATCACCAAATTCAATGCTTTGTGCTTGGATGACTCCAAAGGGTGATTTTAAAATTTCATTATCAAGAAGAGAGCGTATTGATTGCAGTGGCTGAATGCTTCAGAGGAAGGAGCGAATATTTTTTTCCGAAAAAAAGTTATCTGCTTTAAAGAGATTTTTTGCAGTTATTGATCAATTTGTATACTTCCAGAACTTCAAATTTATCAGAAATGTTAGCCAACAAGCGAGGAGTATATCTTCCCGAACTAGTCTTAGTACCCAAACAGCAGTGAACTGTCAGATGAGATTGAGACAATTGTGAAAGAGGATGCTGTGAAAGAAAAGTACTACAAAAAAATTACAAATAACCCAGCAAACTATGTTCTATAAATGCATGATTTAAATGATAGAGACTTCACACGTTATGAAAATGTGTAATTCTCACAATACTGATTTGATTTTTTTACAAGCTTCTTTTACAGTGAGAAAAAGTCTAACACAGTTTGTAGAATAAATAGTTTCTCAAATTTCAGAAGCCAGAGAGGCAGTAGATGAACCTGACGCAACAATAGTAACGGAGTTTGCTGAAAACGAGACAAACAGAGAAAGAAAATTATGATAGTTTTGTAACAATGTAACTTTGCCAAGGTCTGAAGTAGTTTTTATTGCGCAAATAATAGTAATTCTAATTTAACTAACTTCTGCCTTCTCAAACCTTCTTTCACAAAAATAAGTTGCGAAGAAACTTCAGTTTAATTCTCAATTTTACCAGGTTTGTCTTGTTACGTACTACCAAACCCAAGGAAATGAATAAAGTGATTGATGCTTCGACAAGAATTTTCATGGCGGTAGTGGGACCTCAGGATCCGGGAAAACTAAGTTGATTGAAAATTTTGATGGGAAATACTTTTTGCGGTAAATTTGGAACCGTTCAATATCTATACAAAGAGATGCAACCTGCATTCTCAGAAAAAGTAATTTTTCGCGAAGTGAATGTGAAATTCATGAAGTTCTGTGAGAAATTTAGAAAACGTTCCTCTAGCTTTCGATGATTCATGTGAAGACATCTATAATGACACGGAATTTGTTAGGTTAGCAACAGCGGCTAGACAGAGAGGGATAAATATAATATGTGTTAAGCAGAACTAGTTTCAACAAAGCCGATTGCCGCTTACGATTGATTTGAACACTTCACACATCATTCTGTTCAAACCGCCTCGTGACGTTCAGCAACTAGATCCTTTAGGAAGACAATTGAATGTATCAAAATTTTTGAGAAGCTGTTACGGATCAGCTACCAGAGACTCTTTTGGACATCTTCTTATCAACTTGGACCCTCGTACATCAGATTGTTTGAGATATTGTTCAAATATTACACGGCCTGGGCCAACAGTTTCTTACTTACCCTTATCTAAAGCAGAAACTACTCCAATCACAAAAGAGAAAGACTTGACAAAATGAGATAGAAAAACTTATATATTCTGTGGCATATGGTACAACTGACACCTGACCAGCTAAAACGATTAATTAGAAAAACATCAAATCCTGAGGTCATAACACTTATTTGTGAATGTTTGCTCAATGTAGTCAATGGAAACGTAAACGTTAAAATCGCAATTATTGAACGATTGGAGACAGCATACAAATAATTAATCACTCCAAAAACCAGTGTTGTCAAAAAATGTGCGTTAAATTGGTTAATTAGAGTAAAGAAGGCTTCCATTTAGTTCGACAAATACTTTATTTTTGTTACAAGTACCTCACAACTTAATTATGGCTGCTGAAGAATTCATTCTAACTCCGAAACACTTGTATGTTGAAAAGCAGCCACATGCTGCACGGGTTCTTCATGATATTAATATTCAACATAAAAATGCTCAATTATCCTATCTTAGTTGGCTTAGATTCCAATTACCTCCTCAAGCTAGTAAGACTACTGCAACGTAGGAAACATTTACGAAAAATGTTGAGCCCCAACAAGAAGAGCTTGAGCTGTTAACGGACCTACCGGATGTACCGGATAAAGAAGTACCGGTCGAATGCGATAAAGATGAAATATTAGAAAAAAACACGACGGACAGACCGAAAGCATTTTAAGACAGTTACAAAAAACTATTACAAGACAAAAAATTTGTTAGAGCAAAAACTATACTTGAAATCATTGAAAATTCAGAAAGAGTAACCATCAACCGTAACAATGAAGTTATATATGTAGATAAAGTACCATATGTAGATAAGTGCAAAACTTAAGAGAAGAAAGAAACACAAACGAAAAAGTCTCAGCGGTAATAGAAAAACCCGAAATCAAAAACGTGGAAAAGAGTCGGAAGAAGGCTCTGACTCGTACGAAACGTCCCATAACGATTCAGATTCTCCAACGTCAGAAAAGACGAAAAGGAAAACGAAGAAACAATGCGAAAATTAAAAGATTGAAGAAAAATAGTTTAAACTAATTACAGTGACAAAAGTTTTGCGTTATTTAGTTGTGTGAACAACTTGATAATCCCAACCAATTTGTCGCGACAGAAAATTAAACATTTCTCTTACACTGATCCTGCTTACACGAAATATCGAACTGTCAACCGAAAAACGCCGCGACTCAATGGCATAGTTTACGATATCGACGAAATCTGGTCATTAGATCTGGCGTTTGTTGATAAACTTGCCAAGTACAACCATGATTTTAAGTATCTGCTTGTTGAAGTTAACTGAATTTCCCGCTATCTTAGAGTGCATTCCTTGAAATCAAAGTATGCTACTACAACAGCAGAAGCGTTCAAACTTTTGATAACGACAAAACAACCAAAAAAAGTATGGATGGACAAGGGCACAGAGTTTAAAGGGTCCTTCGAAGCATTATGTGAAAAAAAAGGCATAAAAACATTTACCACAGAGAGCGAGAAAAGGTCCGCATTCGCTGCGAGAAAAATCCATTCCTTGAAAACTCTTATTTCAAAATACTTCGAGGGTGAATGGACAAACTCATATGTTGGCAAATTGCAAGACTTTGTCAATTCAATTAATTCGAGAACAAATCGTGTCACACCTTGCACCAAATAAAGTAACTAACAAGATTTTCCTCGCCTGATTTCATTAAGAGCAGAACAGTCATTAAAATTAGTTCGACGTCCCAAGCTTTATGTTGGTGATTATGTTAGACTCGCCGAAGTAGACATACATTTTCGCAGTGGTTACAAACAATCGTTCACCGATGAAGTGTTTGAAGTTTTTGATATACCAACACGAAATCCTCCAACATACAATTTGATTGATACTAACAAAGAACCGATTGAGGGAAAATTTTACCAGTCTGAACTAATTCGCGTTCTGGAGAAAGACAATCATGACTGAGGGCATTTCCAGCAGCCTTTTCACCCATAATGTTCCCCCTTCCTTCACAATTACCCTGGTTTCATCTGCATCATTCAACTTTCTTAAAGATAACACTCCGGCCAACTTTCAAAATCTCTTGAGTGAAGAAATAAATTTGCAAGGTGAATGGAGAGTAGCAGTTACAGAAATTACCTTTCCTACTCAGATAAACACCGTAACTGACAACAACATTGTGTACTACAAAAAAGATCGGATTATAGCAACCATGAAAGTTGAAAAAGACAATTTCTCCAGACGTTACCTTGGAGAAACAGCAAAAATAACAAAAGGAGAATATACGAGCATTGAACAAATACTGGGCCAGATTCGTATTTTAGAGAAATTAGAGAAATTAGAGAAATTAGAGAAATTGGATTACGTAATAGATCCAATAACCAAACATGTTTCTTTATGGCTGCATTATTGGGAAAGTATAACTTTTTCAAGCCTGAAAATTGCTAGTCTACTGGATTCAAAGGCGTCAGAGATGTAACTGGTTAACATATAGGTTACAAACGAGGAAGCTCGAAACATAGCACATTCTCTACCCAAGATATTATTGCTGACTATCCCGTTGATATACGCACTGGTACTCAGCTTATGTTTATTTATCTGGACATAATCATTATCAAATGCTCGGAGACACAAAAGCACTCCTTTTACGAATCGCTGATACAAACCGTCGAGTGAAAAACGGTTACGCATGAATGATTGAACCGAATCATCGTAATGTGTTTAGTAACTTGGATTTCAAGAAACTTTTGGTCAACAATATTTCTAATATTTCTGTGAACTTGCGCACAAAAATTGGAGGACTTGTTCCTTTCGCTGGAGGGCGAAAAATTGTTCTGATTTGAAATTTGAAAAGTTTAGCAATTGATCAAATTGGATTCATATTACCACAACCAAGCAAACCTACCACATTTCTCAGGGCACTATAGACAATGAGGCAGTGGCTTCGGTGCATTAGCCTTGTGAATAGGAAGAATGGCACTTCAACTGCCTCAAAAATTTGTGATAACTGCGGCTAAAAAAATCGGAAAAGAACTTCTTCTTCAGGCAGCTCCAGAACTGATAGCAGTTGCAACAAAAAAAAAGTCCCAAGCAGGCACTCAAAAGCACCGTTCAAAAAAAAACAATCAAAAATTAAGTAGGAGGAGGAAGTACATCTCGGAAAAGTCATCCGAAAATAACGACGGCGGTGAAACGAAAAACGCGAGGCGTCATTCCGAGAAAACTAACTGCAAAGTCGCTCTGATTTCTTTACAAGGGTGAAAAAAAAATTCTAATTTAACCCCGAGTGAAGCAACTCACAACTCCTTGGACTACTTTGAAAAACCGCCTTTACCTGTCGTTTTTGAAATTGCATTCACCCAAAAAAAGCACCTTCCTACTCTCCTGATGGTCCTATGCTCGAAAATGAAAAACTCGGCGACAAAAATGGTTTCATCGATCTTCAACGTACTCGTTTGGAAATAGTAGCCTGAATTGTTCGAAACAATGGAACCGTGCCTGGAATGCATGCTACAGAGGGGCAAACAGATATATGCCATGTTTTGTTAACAATCCTTTATCTTTATTTTTTTCTGAGTGTACACTGTCTCTGAATGGTGACAAAATATCAACTATCAACGCTAATTTTGCCTATAAAAGCTTTATTGAGACCGAGTTTGCATACGTTAATGATGCCAAGTAAACGTGGTTGGCTTGTCAAGGTTATTATTATGAAGAAAACCCATCAGCTATTGACGGTGCTGGAAGGGGAGCTGATGATGTTACGGATCGTAAAGTTCTCGTTGCGGCCTCGAATGAGCTGAATTTATTTGGTAAAAATACTTGCAAATTTTTGTCGTGTGACAAGCATCTACTTACCGGTGTGACAATTAGATTGAATCTTAGACGTTCTACTAATGATTTTGTTTTCAAATCTGAAGATGCAGCTAAGAACTACAAGGTTCAAATAATCGAAGCTAATCTCTATGTCAGAAAGGTGACTGTGACTGACTATGTTCTCTCATCAATAGAAAAAATTTGTTGAAGAACCCGGCAATTTACAATTACATCGAAATAGTACCAAAAACGTTTCTCGCAACTGCAGGGGTACAAAGCTGGCGACAAAAGGATGTTTTTGCAAAAGAACCTGTTCGAAGAATGATAGTAGCAATGAGTATAAATGAAGCATATTTGGGTACTAATAGGCAAACCCTTTTCTTTACCAGAAACTTGGGTTGAATGAGATCATTGTGTACAGAAACGGTCTACTCATTGCCGGAATGAATTTTTCGTTTTTTATTGCGATCTCATATAGACCTGAGAAAATTTGAAATTGACGGATCTAATTAACGTCTCAAGCTTGCCTATAAAGATCGCGTCAAAAAGAGCGGTCGATTGACTCTTGTTTGTTATCATACTTTTTTCCTCAATTTATCTAGCCCCGAAAACTACCTAGCGACTCAGATCCCTTAACTCTTCGGGAGAAGTGAAACATTTACAATTGATTATAATTTGCAGAGGTTTTCGAAAAAAAGTTAAATTTCGAAAACTTGTCTCGAACAGACATTGGAGCGAATTGCTTCAAAGAGAAAACAAATATTCTCAATTTTAAACACACTCCGAATAATTCGTAATCCAAATCAAAGTTCCTGATTCTACCAAAAGTGAAAAATTTAAGCAAAAAATTGTCTCGAACTGACAATTCAGAACAAATTTTCAGCAAATTTAATAATCTAAACGTTTTTGAAAAACTAAATTTGATCAATCAAATTTTTCATACATTTTTTTTGCTCGTGATAATTTTTTTTTAATCGGCAAGCATGGCCCACGACTCGAATATGGTTCAAAAGCAGCAAGAAGAATTTTAAACAGAAGATTCAGAAGTGATCGAATTGGAAATTGGAAAAAAAAATGAAAGCAAAAGCAGATGGCAAAATCGGATAGTCAAACTTGCAAAAAGAAAATTGAAAACTTAGAACCGTTGAAACAAAAACAAATTGATTGAGCATTTAGGGGCGCAAGAAAAGTGTAACCAGAAAAACTTCCTAATGGTCAGTATTTTTCTTTTAGACTCTTCTGAAATCACTTTGAATTACTAGATACTACAAAATTTGTCAAGGACTGTCTGGAAATTGATTGTTCATTCGAAAACTGGCAGTAAACAAGTACATCCAGCTGTTTCACTTGACAATTACAATTTGACTTGAAGAATTTTAACTTTTCTGCATGCTGGAAGCATACAAAAGTTATGCGCAATTCAATTTGTAAAATGTTTTGTGACAATGAGATGTTTCGTAAGTTTAAAACAAGAAACTTGGTTCATTATCTAAGAATAATCTTTGATATCTGATTTGTTTTCTACAAAAACACTGAGCAAATTTTTGAATGCTTTCGGCCCAACGAAAAAAAAATATAATTATCAAGCGAAAGCATGGTAACACACTGCCCAAAAAAAACTTAAATCTCAAGAGATTGAAAAACAAGTAAAACAATTAATGGAGAAAATGCTAAAATGTCTGTTGAAAGTTCCATGAATGAAAGATCAAGATCAACGCAACCTTTGATGTCAATAAAAAAAATTATTAGCCATAAAATTTATCCTTTTTGTTACATATTTTGTCTGAACGGCTATGCGTAATTGAACAGTACCAGTGCATTCAAAAAACTTTTAGAAACAAGATAAAATGTAACAAAACAAATAAACGCCTTCCAAAACTGTTTGATTTCTGGATGTTATGTCATACTCGCGGAATCTCTAAGCTACAATTATTCCGTTGGAAGTTAATTGTGTTTTTTGTGACATTAGCGAAAATTGAATGAAAAAGACCGCCTGTCTCTGATTTTTTTTATAACAAACGAAATGAACAAACGTATAAAATAAACTTGAGTGCGAAATCCGCAGGGTGGTTCAGTGTGTTTCAATGTAACCCGATAAAAAACTATACAGTGCGCTATACACTAAATTTACTTTAAAAGTTTTATAATTCCTTGCTATTTTTTATAATTACTCAGTACCTTCTCTGTAGTTTGATCGGAGAAAAGTACAGAAGATTTTGTGACTGACACAAAACTTTTTAAAAATCATAAATAGAAGGACAACCATGCAGCTGACTTTGAAATTACGCAAAGCAAAACATGTTTTAGAAAGCATTGTTAAAGAAAAATATCAAAACACTAGAGAAAATGGTAACTGTTAGAATAAGCAAAGTCTTCAAGCTAATTGCTTGCGCGTTTAAAAGATTGCTACTTTAATTTTTTTGGATCATAGTGATTTTTTCGCTCGTGAAAAAAAAAGAAAGTTTTTGATTAATTGCTTTTCAGATCACCTGACGTAATATCAAGAGCACAATTAATTAAAACCTAATTCAGTTACATTCAGCCAATGAAATTAAATCAAAACTTAGGTTTTGACTCATTATTTGGGTTGTAGATTTTGAACAAACAATCTGTTCAGCTGAAACTTTTTAGCGCCTACTGGGTTTGAAGTCTTATTGCTTAAATAGTACATCAATTTTTTGGCTTATCTGACACGCGTGTAATTACTAAAAAAGGCGGGAATCTTCTTGTTTTACTAAATTAAGTCTCTCCAGAAAAACATATCTTTGTCAGAAAGCTCTAAATTGTCAAAAAAGGACAAAAGTTTTTCACCAAATAGTAAGACAAATCTTCGCGAAAAACAAAAAAATTCTCATAGAGTAGTTCTCTAGGAATCAATATTTTGAAACCATTCAAGTAACTTTCAAACTAACCAGAGCAAAAACCATGCAACGTTACAAAAAGTTATCGAAAATACAAAAAATGGATGAACTCAAATACCAGGTTTATATAAGCTAAAATTGTTTTTTGAACAATACTTAAATGAAAAACAATGTATAATAATTATTAAAGGCCAAAAAAAGTTCACAGCCAGGTCGAAGTTCGTTACTGACTTGCTGGCTTTTCCAGTCGCGCTCTTACCCTTGAAAAGTTTCTGTATTCACGGCTATAGTTCGTAATCATCCAACTTGATGGCGATATTTTGAGAAGTAGTGTTCGACAGTCTGAAAGTTAGTCACAATGCGGATTTTCGAGAAGCGATACATAAAAATGGAGATTAGTAGTTTGCGGGGACTTCATAGGCTTGTGTCTGAATAACCATTTTTAAAGTTTTCTCGGTCGCGCCGGTTGTCCTGAAATTAGTTTGGTTGCGCCGTTTACGTTTTTTGTGAATGTATTTTGTGTAACAACTTTCCGGGGCCATGCCAACTGGAGGGCACATCTCCGCATTTCTTGCTTATGAACTCTCTGGAGAGCATGTTGTCCCTGTTTATAAATTTCTGGCGCACGTATAAAAACAAAACACTTCACCATATTGACAAAAAATGGATCGCAATCAATTATAAACTGATTGGGTAGCAAAGATCTTTAAAAATCATTTCAATTTGATGGAGAAACGATATGGCTTCAATCGAATCTAAATCATTTAACTCCTTTTCGTGAACTATTTTAGGATCAATTTTCTACAGATTTGAGCTGTAAAAACTTCGTTCTAAATCAATTCAATTAGAATTAGACACAGTTTCAGCAATTTGTTTAAAAAATCATTTTAAACAGATTGTAAATAGAATATACATAAACTTTATTAAAAGTTTCTAGAATATCAAACTATAGAGACAACATAAAAACTAAACTTTTATAATGCTTAGCATGAGAACTAATTATGAGAATAACTACTATCTTAACGTTTTATAACAAAATTTAATGTTTCTAATTGTTTCCAAAATCATACCTCATTATCGCGGGAAAAGTTGGTTTTGCGCAATTTAAAAGAGAATACCTCAAACGCATTGTTTTGCGATAAAAAAATCTCCTCGAGTGACTCTTTGAGTTAGGTATGGAGGTCTATCTCATAGAGTAATTTCGGATAAGGTACACCGTCTGCTCGTCACGCTATCTTATTTTCGGCCGGATAGATTCGTGCAACTTCTTAGTCTAATACCGATCCTACTCTTACTCTTATAACTACTAGTCTCAAGGTGTTTAACTAGTCTCTGGTAGGCTCAATAGATCTAAAGTATAATGGTATTGTTGCGGCTGCTGAAGTACTCGGGAGAGGCAACTTTTTTCTAAGTTTAATTCAATTCTCTCTGGTGCTGAAATTACAAGTAATTTCAGCACTTACAAATAAGTGGGTTGTTACTTGGATGGATTGTGATTGGTTAATATTAAATATTTTACATTGGTAAAATGTCTAATTTATAAATAATAAAACGTATTTTAGATCAGGTTCCACCCATCCGGGGTTTACAGAGTTTTTGAGTTTTATCTCTTTTATTTTGCAACTGAAGGATGGATGATGAACGTTGGTATGTGGCGAACATCATTTTCTTTTTCTTGTTCCTTGGAGAAGAGAGGTCCAGGAAACTAGAATCGTCGACATAATTTCTCTTCAAGAGAAACGTTCCAGAACGCTGGATTGATGGACAGGAAGTTATCTTCTTGTCATTCGACAACGAATGCGATCCCCAATGAAATCGTTCAGATTCCAAAATCCAAAATGCTTTGCTATGTCAGTTTTGTTTGTATTTGCGGAGAAGTGTTTTGTGTTCAGCCTCGTTTGGGAATGGCGTGAAGTTCGTGTTTGGAAGGGATGCCTTGTAACTCGGATCTGTACGTATACTTGAGCATCGAGGTGGTCATTGGTCAGCTTCAATGAAGTCCTTTTCTGCAAAGTCAAGTCGTACTCTAATCCAAAATACTCTAATCCAGAATCCAAAATGCTTTGCTATTTCACTTTTGTTTGCATTTGTGGAGAACTGTTTTGTGATCAGCCTCGTCTGGGAATGGCGTGAAACTTGTGTTTGGAAGGGATGCCTTGTTACTCGGATCTGTACGAAAACTTGAACATCGAGATGGTCATTGGTCTGATTCAATGAAGTCCTTTGCTGCGAAGTCAAGTCGTACTCTAAATCCTTTGAGTCGTGATTGTGGCGGCATGTCGGTTGTGGTTGGTAGCCATTCTTTTTGTTCAAGCTGTGATGCGATCGTCTAGTCTTTGGATGTTCGTCCTTGTTGTTGTGTGTCATCTATATACTGCATATTATGGTTTACATTTTATAGATTTTAGTTAATTGTTTTTTTAGTTATGATCTTGGTTAATTGTTTTCACAAAAGCGTTTTATTTAGTTCAGTTATTTTGAAGAGTTACTCACCCTTGAGTACCTCTTAATAAAAATAGAAGTGTGATCACAAAGCGTGGATGTAGCGCGGTGGGTTAGGCCGGCTATAGAGCATGCTCAGGACGTCCTCTCTGGTGGGTTAGGCCAGGAGTGGGAGTATGATTTTGTGCTGTTTCTTTGAGGGTCCTGTTTTGTGTTTACAATATATGGTGGTTTTTTTCTGGGTTTTCTTATGTTACTTATGGTTGTGTCCTTTTTTTAAAAATCAAATTGTTTTTGGTTTGGGTTTTTCTTTTGACTTTTTTGTGTTTTATTATTTCTTTCGTTGACTTTATAATAGTCTTATAAAAAGAATAAATTATCCAGTTTTGAGCTGGGTTAATCCGGTTTGGGTACCGTTGGTGTTCTTTTCTTACTCATGCTGTTACTTTATGAATTGTGGTGTTTAGTCATTTGCATTGGTTAGTTTGGTATAGTGTATAATTCCATTCCAACCGGGTTAAAGAAAAGTTGGAAACTTGTTATCGTTAGTCAGAGTTGTTGTTATTGAAAGCTTGGAACATAAAATCATTATTTTAAACAATTCTTTGTGGGCGAGCTGTGCGAGTATGGATAGAATTCTTGTGCGAATGAATAAAAAGGTTAATACTGCTTTCTTAATTTATAAATTTACTGCTTGAATTTGAATTTTTACTACATTTGGGGAAATTTGAAATTATAAATTTTCAATGTATGTAATTTTACTGCTTTTAGGAAGAAGAATTTATAAATTAGTTTACTACATTTGGTGTTAATCTTACGACATTATTTAGTGCAAAAAGTTTTAGTATATCAAAATGGTTTTAGCAAATGAATTTAAGATGAATTGTAGTTTGATGTAACAAGTTTATATTTTTGGTTTTCTTTTTTCGTTTTTGCAGATGATGGTGATGAGAAGATTAGAAAGGAAATCTAACATTATGAAGAATGGTCAGTAGATTTTGTATTTATTAGTGAAGGTAATTTAAATATACTTACCTTAATTTTCGGGGAAAAAGCCGTGTGGGAAGAGTTCTTGGATTAATTCAGATGATGTTAATAAATTAGCTAATATGCGGATGATGTTTTTAGTTTGTAGCAGTGGCCAAAGCAAATCAAGTGCTCTGATGATATTTAGTTCTTCGGTGCCTACTGAGAATTCATGAGGTGTGTGTTGTATTAGATTATAAATTTTATGATTATTTTTGGTGTTATGGATGAACTCTAGAATGGAAATTTCGATTGGTTGTAGGAATTCATGCGGGATGAGGAAGGGTCTGGATTCTTCGTCCTGGAAGGTCTTCGTGATGGGGCAAAATATATACATTTGATGAACGGGATCGTAGTTACGGAGGATGCCGTGGAGGTTAGTATTTTTCATACAATAAGTAAAATTAAGAAAAAATGGTGATGTGTACTTTGAGTTAATAAATTGAAAACGGTGTTGGGGTTGTCTTGAGGGTGAATGTAAATCAAAGTGATTTTGTATGAAACGGCAGTATGTATAAGTGTGTGTCTCTTTAGTGCGTAACATAATATCGTGGGAGCAGTGCAAATCACGTTCCTGTGGTGTAAGGAAGTGGAAGGTTAGTGTAAATAATTGAAATTTATCTTGAAAACTTTCGTATGCTTGTGTGTCAATGAGAGCTTGAGAGAGAACGTGGTCGTTCTTTTTATCAAAAATGTTAAGTGTGAATAGATATGGTGTTTTGATGAAAAATTTTTCAGTTAGTTGCGGGTTAGCAAAACGGTTGTCGTCTAAAAATTGATCGTGGTTAGGGTGGATGATGTTGTGATCATAATATTCGATGGTGAAATCAATAGCTCGGGGTGCGGTAAAGGATTTGAGCAATTTCTTAAATCCAACGCATGTGAATTGTCGTGGTGTTAGGGCTGTTGTTAGTCTATATAACATATTTTTACTTTTTTTATTATCGGTAAGTGTATCATAAAGTGGCAGAAAAAGAGGGTTTTTGTAGTGGTAGTGTGAAGTCCAATGTAGTGTTGGCATTAAGACGTGCTTGTCTACAAAATTTCTATTATCATCGTTAGTGGTGGGAGTATATAAGGTGTATTGAGGAAATAATGGTAAATTTGTTTGGAGAAAAGTTTTGGTATTTTGATGTTGTGGGTGGTTAACATATTCTTTAGCTGTGCCGGGTTTAGTTTTGAATGGGTGATTTGGGAATTTGCGTTTAAATGTGGGATAAGCTCGGTTAGTGCTAGTGGTTGTTTCAGTGGATGTTGATGAATGAGCTAATGATGGGATATAGTCCGATAGCGGTGTAGGTGTTGGTGGGCCCGATGATGTGGTTACGGATGATAGATGATGGATGGTAAGGGTATGGGGGTGGACAATTTGTTGTTGAAGGGTAATATAATTATCTAGTTCGGAGGAAATTTGTGGGATATCTGGGGAATTGTTGGTTGATCTGTCAGAAAGGGATGAATATAGGTTGGGGTGACTTGGGATGCATGAGAGGGAGTGGAAAGGGATGGTAGTGGTTGACTGGCATTGATGGTTTGAAAAGGGGGTTGTGAAAAATTTGAAGGGTTGGTTTGTGAATAGGCGGAAGGAGAGGGTTCAGAGTTGGCAAATTCATCGGGGGTTTCAAGGTCTGAGTTATTAAATTGTGAAATAGTGTGAAAAACTGAAATGTCTGAGTTAGTGTCTGAACTCGTGCTAGATGGTATATTAATAATTGGGAAATCAGGTGAGGGAAAAGCGAAAAGTGGGATAATTGGGATTGGGTTTTCGAGATTGGCTGGGTGGGAATTTGAGCGGTGGAGGGCTCCAATTTGTCGGCTCATCGTGGGCTAAAAAAATGATTTTGTTGAGATTGAAAAATGATAGTGTGGGGTTGTTCTATAATTTGTTCTTATGTATTATCATTTTGTGAATGATTTGTAGTTATATGCTGAATAGGGCTGTGTATTGAATTTGGTCAAAAATTTGGGTTATTTGTGATGGCTAAATGTCTAGAATTTCTGGGAACTGAAGATAAGGGTTGATTTTGTGGTAAGGCTGGGATTTGAGGTGCTGTAGGTGTTGCATCTACATTATTGTGTTCTTCGTCGTATGTATTTGTTCTTTCGGCTAGTTTTGTGTTATATTCTTTGATTTGTGCGTCTAAAAAAATTTTTTTTATGGATGAGGAGAATACTCCAAAAAATCCTGCAAATAATATGCGTGCTACACTGGCTTGACGGTTGACTTGTGTGTGTATAGCGCATGTATTGTAGATTCCTTTTAGTAGTGAGAAAAGAAATCCAATAAAATTAAACATAGCGTATAAAATAGTCAATCTTTCTAAGATGTAGTAGGGCCATCCTAGAAAAGCGAGTATTTTGTTTTTTAAGGTTACAAAACTGAAAATATTTATGGGTGAAATATCCTGTGGTCTGTATTTTTCACCGTTTAAATATATATAATCTTCAATGTCTTTAAAATATCCGGCTGTAGTCTTGTGTATAAATGTCTGCAAATCCTGCGGTTTCTGCAAGTCTTCTTAAATTTTGATCAATTGATTGTTGTTGTATGGTATCCATTTGTGTGAGTAATTCTTTGAATTGTTGTGTTCTAATATGGTGTTGTATATCAGATTTAGAATAAATTCCAATTGATTGTAAGTCTATATTTGGGTTTCGAGCAATGGCTCTTATGCTTTCTGGTTAAAACTTTTTGAGTTATTGCATTAATGTAGGATATGGTGTTAGTAGGTAGTATTTATCTTCGTCAGGGTTTAATTGTACGACATTGTGGCTATTTTCTGATCCACATGGTACTGCGGTGTCCCAAAAATATGTTCGTCTTGAAAGTGTATCGACAAAATGTACCTTATTTTGTAGAATATGGGTATTCTTTTGTAACATCTTTTATCTTCAAAAATGTATAATGGTGATACTTTTTTGGTGCAAGTATAAAACCATAAAATGTTTCCTTCGTAGTCGAGAAAATTTGATCTATTTCCTGATAATAAATATCCTGCGTAGGGTATTTTTAATACTGCTAATGCGAGTGATTGTAACATTTGTGTTCTTTCTAATTCGCATAGTTGATGTAGTGTTTCTAATTCAAAAAGTGAAATTTCTTGAAAAATTCTACTGATTGTGTAGTCTAATTTCATGTCTAAATGAATGTCATAGTGCATGTTTCGAAAGTATGTGGTATTCATAAGACATAATTCTTGTAATCGTGTACTTTTATTGTCAATTGGTGTTAGTTTTCCACCGGTTTGACCATTATATTTACGAAAATTAACGGAGGTATAAGGTTTTCCGTCGTTTTTATAATGGGCTATTGAGTATGGATTAGTTTTGATTTTTCCATTTGTCATGTCGAAACCTTGTTCGTATTCGACAAGTATTTCGGAGTATTGTGTTTTGTAGAGTGGGTTTGCATACTTACATGCAAATTCTGTTTCTTGGTAGATTTGAAAACGCATTAGTTTGTTTTCTATATCGTGTGGATTTTTAAAATTGGTGCTTAGTTTGTGAGATGGGTTCACTTGTTTGTATGGTATTGACTCGATAAACAACTGCTGCTTGGGTTCTCGTTGTAGGGTCACAATATCCTTGATCATTTTTACAAGGTAAACGAGTTCCTTGATAGATCATTGTGTTATCTGATAAATCTCGTGTGAGTTGTATTTTTTCGAGTTGTATTTTCCAATCAAAAACATTATTTCTTGATATCCTTCTTTTTTTGTATCTGCTTTGCAATTTGAAGGGTTAATTATTCCAATGTGTGGAATCCAATGTTTATCTTTTATATCATAAGTTAAGCGTCCGTGTGCGCCATTGTATGGATAATTTTCGTCTAATTGTATATGTCCTTGATAGCGTTCAAGTTCTGCTTGATGTACGGAATCGCTAAAGACTTGGAAATTTACAATTTTTCTGTCTGAGTGTTTGTTTTTTTCCAGATTTAATCTTTATAATTCGGTTTTAAAATCATCGGGATTGAGATGTAAAAGTCTTTCTTTATTGCTTTGGTAAAATGATTCGTGATCAAGTCTGTTTTTATTTCCGTTAGAAACTTGTGAGCAACGCACTTTCTTTTCGGAAAATGTTGCTGTAAATTTATATCCTGTGACTATCGTGGCTCGGGCTTTTGAATATAGTGTTGCTATTACGTTTGTAGTTTCTATGGCTTGTGGTTCTGTTTCGCATTGTGTTACTTGATTTATTGCATATTTGTGTAATTTTTTTTGTTCATTTTCTTCACAATCATAGTGTGTTACTAATAAATCTTGAGGTCCTGTGCGAGGAGATGGATTTGTGTTTTGGTCGGAAAATATTAGTAAAAAGATGTTTTGAAAGGTCAATATCTTTAAAATATACATGTGTATGATAGTCCAGAGTTTGGGTTATAAAAAATTATATATCCAATTGTTTTTTTTGTATATCTATCGTATTTATATATTACTTCCGTTGTTGAAAATGGTG
This sequence comes from Symsagittifera roscoffensis, assembly GCF_963678635.1. Lineage (NCBI taxonomy): Eukaryota > Metazoa > Xenacoelomorpha > Acoela > Convolutidae > Symsagittifera > Symsagittifera roscoffensis. The sequence continues at coordinate 65,250 of NC_087067.1, forward strand.
GTGGTAATGTCTGAGCTGTTATATCTGGGGGGCTTAATGGATAAGGATGTTGTACAATATTATTAAGTCTAACTGTTATTTCGAACTTTAGTTGAAGACTGTTTTGATGTAATATTTGAACATTATGTTCTCGGATATCTTCGTGGATGTCTTCTTTATATTGTAATCGAGTTAGTGCCCAACTGTGAATTCGGTGGCTTTCGTTATGTTGTTCCAATAATAGCGGAGGTTCTACAGGATCTTATGGGGTATATTTGTAGATTGTTCACTGTATCGAGCGTCAATGTCGTGTGAAACGTTTAAAGGGAAAAATGCTGGTGAAATTTGACTTATCGATGGTGTCGATGGAAGTGATAGTGTTTCTGGTAAAGATGATAATGTTGTATCTGATGAACTATCTATTGGGTCGTTTACTAAGCTTGGTTTTCCTTATGGGTAGGATTGTGTTGTCCAATAGGGTAATCGTTCGTTTGGATTAGGTGGGTTAAAGGGATTTTCACGTATTTGTGCTGATGTTGGTGTGGATCCTACTTCTGAGGGAATATAAGGTGTATTTTGTTGTGGAGTTAGCGTTGGGGTATCTGGTAGTGTTATACTAGAGTTTTCTGAATTTGATGGAGTTGGGGATTGAGGTATGCTAAAAGTGATTCTAGGAGTTTGAAAATTTCTATTTCTTCTTGGATGTACTATTTGTCTATTTACTTCAATTGTATTTTGATTTCGACTGATGTGTCGAATTCGATTTAAGTCTTGTTGTAGTGTGGGGTATAAGTTATATGTTCGTTCACTTAGTGATGCTTGTCTCTGAACTGGTTCAAGAGGTTCAGATAAGCGAGCGTGTCGTTCAAAGGTGTATGGGTTATCTTGAAATGAAATTCGTGTAGATGTTTGGGTTTTTGGGTAGTTGTAGGTACTGTTGGGTTTTCTTGGGGAGATGTCGGTGAAGACGGATTTTGTGGTGGTTGGTTAGCAATTTTCGAAATGTGTCCTTGTAAAAATTAAGAATTTTAGTGAGAAGGTTTATGTTTGTTATAATATTCTTCAATAAATAAAATCAGAAGGATTGTAGCTAGGGCGAATGTGAATATTGCCTTTTTTACATTATTGCATATTGTCATGATCAGGGATGATAAAAATGTGAGAAAAATTTTGAATAGTAGAAAGTATCTGTTCTACTAAAAATTGTTCGTATCATTTAATTAGATTTTAAATTATCGTACCTGTAGATGTGGTCAATGAGTAGAGAAAGATGGGAATATAGTGCGAATAGGGTGTAAAAAATTAAAGTTAGGTTACACAAAAAGTTATTAAGATTTCTATAAAAACTTTAAAAACGTCAATGAAAAATATTATCAAAAGTTTAGAAATTAGAAAAAGTTTTATGAGAAAGTTTAAGATTAAATTTTTTATAATGGTGACTGTAGAGAAGAAAAGCATTCAAGAAAATGATTCGTTCGTCGAATATTTTTTAAATTTCTGGGGCGAAATTCAAGTGTGGTTGGATTATTTATTGATTTTTGACAAGTGGGTTGAGTTACTTGAAAAATTGTTGGGGCTTATTTTATGGTGGTCGGGAGATCTTCTTTACTTTATTTTTATTTGATGGGTAGCTGGGGTGTTTTTGAGATATTTGTACTTTTGGCCAAATGATCATAACTCTTTTCTACTTTAGGCTAATTTGCCATTTTTGGTTGGAGGGTTTTTGAGGGAAAAGTCGGGAAAATATTGTTGATCTTTGGATTATTAGATAGGGGAGGGTTGGAATATTATTGTGGTATTTATTTTAGTTGTCAAGTTTTAGCAAGTTGCTTATTTTTGACCTGGAGTTTGTAAAGTTATAGTTATAGATATGCCTGGAAATTAATGTTTGTCGGCTAATAGGTTGGTGTTAGAGATATGGAAGGCGATTGAAATTGAGTGAATCTTATTGGTTGAATGTGAACTAGAATTACTGCGTCTGTTGCAGCATGTTATTTTGAAAATATGGAAGTTCAAATTGTTTGAGATGTGTCTAAGGTATGAATTCTGTGAAGAAGAAAAAGGTTCATTTTTGAAATTCAACTTTCTTTATTATTTTAGATTGTGGGATGAATGTTTTATAATTTTTATGTGGTTGATTCCTAAGTCTTGATTATTCTCTATCTGTAGATTTTTCTTTTTGTTCTTGTGGCAAGATTTTTTCTATCTTTTTTTTTCCATTTTTCTTTCTTTTCCTAAATTATCTGAATTTAGTGTTTTTGCGTCTTTGTGATTTTTGTCTTGTTTTTGAATTTGTCTATGTTGATTTTTGTTAATCTCATCTATTTCTGGTTCTATTTGTGTGTTGTTTTGAATAACTTTTAAACCGGTGAAATAATATTATTGGTTAATTTGCGTAAGGCGTATTCTTTTGGATAGTAAGGTAGTAAATTGTTTCTATGTTGAACAATTTCCTTTTTTGTGGAGTCTATGAGTTTATATGTTAGTTCAGTGGGTTTAGCAATTATTTGGTAGGGTCCTTTTCGAAGTGGTTGTAATTTTTTGGATATTCCTTTTTGTGTTTGGAAATTTGGTATCAAAACAATTGTTCCAGTTTCCAAATCGGTGGCTGGTGTAAATCGTAGATTAATTTGGTTATTGATGTTTTGCCGTTGTAACAGTTTCTTTGTTGATTTTTGGTATATTTAAACATGCTTTTTGTCTCTGTTTAAAATCCATTCGGTGTGTGTACCGGAGGCTAGTTTGAGAATTTGTGGGTGATGAATATGATCTTCATCATGTGTGTGTAATGGTAGATTATAGCATATTGAATCTTTATTTGGTTTGCAGTGTCCTTGTGCAATTTTGTGTGCATTTGCGGTGAATATAATTGGTTTTCGAGGCTTTTGGTTAAAAACCATTTCATAAGGTGACATTCCTAAAGCTGTCGTTATTTGTGAATTGTATGATAATGGGAATAATTTTACATCTGTTGGCCATTCTGTGTATCGTGTGTCATTTCCATTTATGATACATCTAAGATATTCTTGTAATGAACGGTTCATACCTTCGACTAATCCGTTTGTCCAATGTGCATGAGATGTACGTGGTTTATGTTTGATATTGTATTGGTGACATAATGTGATGATTTCATTGTTAATAAATTCTGTACCATTATCTGTTACTAGAATTTCTGGTAGTCCAAATTTAGCTATCCAGTGTTCGTAGAGTGTTGTGTAAGCGTAATAAGCGTTACAATGTGGTACTGGGTTGAGTGCTACATAATGCGTAAATGCATCAACAATGACCATAAAGTAGGAGTTTCCTTCTGAGGATGGGGAAAGTGGTCCTTTTGTGTCGAATGATATTCTGTGATTGAAATATAGACTTTGTCCTTTAAAATCTTGTTTTTGTGCTAATTGTTTCTGATTTGGATAAGGTTTGTTTAATTGACATATTATACAATCGTTGCATAATACTTTTATCCAAATTGGGGCATTCGGAAAATAAAAATTTTGTGTAAAATTTGAATATGTTTTTTCTGATCCGAGTGTCCTTTTCTATTTTGTGTATGAGAAATGTTAAATGCTATTAATATCATACTTAAAGGAACACAGGGGACTTTAGAATCATCTAATTGATATTCTAAAAGATCTGTATTTTCGTTGATCGTTGTGTTATTAAATTTTCGAAAATATCGGAGAAGTGTTTTTTTCCTAAAATTGTGGTATCAGCTTTTGCTGGTTTTGTTTTATATTTGTGCCATGATTTGAGTTGTCGTATTACTGGGTCTAAATTTTGGTATTGTTTTAAAAGTTCAAGTGTGATTTTCTCTGTTGGTGGGAGAAAAATATTGTCAATTTCTAGTTTTGATAGGGGAATCGTGTCAAGTGGGTCATGAAGATTAAAAATTTGATTTATCGTATATTTTGTGTCTTTTGTTTGTGGTCCTGATAAATTTATTCTATCGGTTAAAATTTTTTTTTCAATGAGTGGAAAAAGGTCTTTTTTCTGTGATTGTTGTTTGACTTTCTTTTGCTGAGTGTTATTTCTTATCCATTGTGAGTGTGGAATTGGTTTAAATGTTGACGTTCCTAATAAATCAACTTCATAGTGATTGTTTTGACAATCTAGGTAAAGTGGGAAATAATGTGAATTATTTAATTGTGATTGATCAATATCGGTTTTTACTGCGTATTTACATTGTAATAGGGGTGATGTTTTGTCTTTTGCGAGATAAAATTTATTATTTTTTGGTATTTCGACTGTAGTTTTTCGTGTAAGTAGTTCTGGTGGTGTATTTCTACTTAATGTGTCTGGCAATGCAAGATTTTTTCCTGCTGTCCAAATTATGTGTAAGTTTGGGAATTTCCTTAGAATTAATTGAAATAGATAAACTCTATGATTTGGATTAGACTTTTGTGTAAAAAGAAATATAATTGGTTTATGATCTGTGAATAAAACTGTTGGATGTTTTGATCCAAGAATCAGAAATTTGTATTCTGTGAGTGTGTAAATTATAGCTGTACACTCCCTCATTAGAGTGGAAAGTCGTAATTTGGCTTGTGTAAATAGTCGTGAATTTGCTGATATTAGATTCATTTTATTTGTTCCACTATGAGATTGTAATAATGCTGCGCCGATGCCAAAATTTGAAGCATCGCACATTGCGTAAAATGGTTGATTTGGGTCTGGAATTGTGTTTGATATTTCTTCTGTTAAGAGTTTTTTAGTTTCTTCAATTCGTGTTTGATGTTCAGTGGTCCATTCAAAATTATTTTGTGGTCTGAGGATATTACAAAAGGGTCTCAAGTATAATTGCATTTTGTAAACATATTTACTTAAGAAATTTAACATTCCGAGGAATTCTTGAATTTTCTTTTTATTTGTTGGTGGTTGAAGTTTTTGAATTGCGTCAATGCGGGATTTTAATGGAGTAATATTGTTTCGTTTGATGTTATGTCCTAAATATTTTACTCGTGTTAAGAAGAAATGTGATTTGTCTGGGGCTGCTTTCAGATTTTCGTTCTGGAGAATTTTAGGATAAAGTTCTAAGACTGTAAACATTTCGTCTTTGGTTTGTGATTGCATAAAGACATCGTCTAAATATGTGATTGGGTTTTTCTTTAGTATTAGCGGTCTAAAAAGTTTACTCATGAAAGCTGAAAAAGCTGCTGGTCCTATGGATATTCCAAAGAATAATCGGTTTAATTCGTTTTGTTGGTTTCCAATATAGAATTGCGTTAAATGTCGTGACTGTTCGTCTAATGGCATTTGGTTATATGCACTGTTCATATCTGCGGTTGTGAAGTATTTTCCATTAATTTTTGTTAAGATTACTTGTATTTCTTCGATAGGCCAATTGCATTTAGATTCACCAATTAGTGAATTGAGATATCTAGCGTCTAGAACTATTTTTAGTGATTCGCCTTTTGCTAGAATGATAACAGGGTTGATAAATGTGTTACCTTTTGGTTGTTCTTCTTTATTAACGGGTGATATATTTTCATATTGTTCTAAAATGTTTAGTAATCTGTTGACTTTGTCATGTAAGTGAATTGGTACTTTGCTTGCTCTTTGCTTTTTGAAAACTGCGTCTAGTTTTAATGGAAGGTGTAGAGATGAACTGATTTTTCCAACGTCAAATTTTATGATGTTGCGTAGACTGATGAGTATTTTATTAGCTGTTTAGCTAACTTATCAAATTCATTTTGTGTTATTTGTGAATGTTGGAAATTAAACATGGTCAAAAATTTCTGTCGGTCTTCTGTATAACTTGTTAAATTGAAAGTGGGTTTCAAATATGGAGTTTTTGGGAAATAATCTGTATTTCTCTTTTCGTTGCTTATAATATTATTTATAGATAATTCTTCATCAAGGATTGTGGATTGACAAAAATCTAGTAATTGTAATATATTATTGACTCTGTATGCTATTTCTCTTACAGGTGAAGTTGTAGCGTTTGTTTCACAGTATCCTAATAATCCTAGGGGTAGTGTTACTTTATTTGGTGTATTATTATACGCGTGTAGTGAAATAATATCAGAATTAGTATTTCTTTCATATTTTATTGATGAAATTGTGATTTTGAAAAATTTGTGAATTGGTATAATTTCGAAATCTGACATAAAGAGTTGTTGTCTATTTTGACCTTTGTTGTATTGATGAACTTGTTTTATGGAGAAATTATAGATGGATCCTGATAGTAGTTTCAGGTCTTTTCGTTCCTGATTGTACATTGGGTAAAATTTGGAGAAAAATGGTGGTTGTTTGTTTATTCTTTGAAAAAATGTTAAAGCTGTGTTTTTCAATTTTGTATATTTATCCTTTATGTGTAATTTACTATTTAATTTATTTTTTGTCGGTATATATTTAGTGATAATTGGTATGCCAATGATATTGTGTTTAACATCGTTAATGTGAAATGTTTGTTTGAATGATTTGTTCAAAATTTTGTTTTGTTCCATTGTTCTTGTGGGAACTAGGAATAATTGGATTTTTCCATAATTTTTTAATGTTGATCCTTGTGCTGTTGCTAATTTACTAGATGTCTCTAGAGGTTTTAAATTTGGGTGTAGTAATCTGATTTCATTCCATGTAGGGATATTAATCATATTTGATTCTGCGCCTGAGTCGATTAAAAAATCAATTTCAAGACCTGGTGGTTGAAATTCTTTGTTTTTCGGGCTTTCTAAGAGAAATGGAATTGTCCAAATTTTTTCTCGTGGTTGTATTTTTTGTATATTTTGGTATATGTGATTTGTAGTTGAACTTTGTTCTTTATTAGGTGAAATTTCCGTATTAATTTTGTTTACTTCTTGAGTAGTTTGTGTATCATTACTAATTGGTTCCATGTAGTAATTATTTAGAAGTTCTTATTGATTTTCGTATATATGTGAACTAAAGGGTTGTTCATATGTGATGGATTCGTAATCGTTTTTGACAGATATCATATTTACTAAAATATTGTTATCTGTATCACTTTCACTGTCTGTTGATTCACAATTTATGTGATTAACTTGTAATTCGTTATTTTCTGTGTTATCGATACCTGGGGGGTCTGAAAACATTTCGTCATTTGTTTGTACTTGGTTGATTTGTCTTTGATGTTTTGGTGTATTACTTCTGTATCGATGTTGAGAATCGGGGTAACGATTACTATTCCTTTGAGGCGATTGGGAATAATTTCTATATCTATTGTTATAACTTGAGTGTCGTTTTTGTGAATTATTTCTTGATCTGTTTTGGTAATAATCATGCGATCTTTGATAATTCGATCTATTATACGAGTTATTTCGTGATCTATTGTTTGGATAATTTTGATTTCGATTGTTTGAGTAACTTCTATTTCTGTTGTATGAATAGTTTCTATTTCTATTGTACGATGAATTTCGTGATCGGTTGTTGAAATAGTGTCTATTTCTTGAGTTTGAATGGGAACTGGATGCTGAAACAAATTGTGTTGAATTTGAATTCGATCGTGGATAGTTGTTTCGACTATTCGATCGGCTATATCTATTTTGTGAGAAATTTTGTGAATTTCTTTGTTCGGATGATCTACCTCTATAAATAGAGTTATATGGTGATTGATTTCTAGAATAGCTTTGATTGCGTGGAAGGGGTTTTTCGGAGCTATTATTGCTGTATACATTTTTGTTTGGTAGATTTTGATCTTTTTTCATGTATTGATAAAATGACTTATTTGGTTCTTTTTGCTTTGGAGGTTTATTTTGATTGTCTTGCTGTTTTTGTCTACATTCAGAAATACTGTGTCCATATCGTCGGCAACAATTACACCATTTTTTGAAATATGGTTTGCCTTTGTAATTTGGGTTCTATTCATAAATGTTTAAATTTTCAGTGATTTTTTCAGATAGGTCTATATCTGATTCTTGTATGTTGTTAAGGTGTGTAGTCTTTGTTTCAATACGATTAACATACTGTAATTTTAAATTCTCGGTTTCTTCGAGTTTCCTTGTGATTTCTGCTTGTTCTAGTTTATCGACTACTTTTCTGAAATCTAGATCTGGTTCTCAAATTGAGGAAGGATGAGATGCTCTTTTCTTTATAGCAATTTTTCTTAATTGTGGTGTTAAAGTCATCATTAAGATTTCTGTCATTTTTGTATTCTTATAATTATGTGTATTAAGTGATTATGCTTTTTGAACTAGTGTTTTGATTCTAACTGCTAATTGTTTTAATGTTTCATCTGGTAATCTGCGAATTTCATTGCATAAAACTCTTTGATGTTGTTTGTTTTTTTCAGAATCAAAAATTTTTGAAAATTATTGTGTGAATCTTTTCCAATCTGATTTTATTTCTATAGGTAGTACTGAAAACCATTTCTGTGCTGCGCCATCTAATGTTGTTTGTTTTAACGCTGTGCGTCTATGTATCCAATTTTGATGGAGTGATGTATTTATTGGTTCAGGTCCTATATTCAAAATTAAGTTTGCTGTAACTGCGTTCAGGTAATCTTCTACTGAAAATTCAGGGTCTGATCATGTGAATACCATCAGTGGTTTATTTGATGTTATTGACGATCCTCCCATAAGGTATCGTTTCATCGTCATTTGGAGTGATTTTGCGGCATTTGGTATCTGCGAAAAAATTGTCAATTGATTTTTTGTAATTTCATGCTGTTGTAGATAATATGGTAAAGGTATCTCATTTTGCATTTGATTTGACATAGTCATTGCGTTTTGTGGTTGCATCGGTTGAAAGTATTGTGTATTATTTGGATTTGGTATGTGTACTGGTTGTTGATTTTGTGTATCTGTTGGGTTTGGCGAAAAAATTCTCTTATATGTATGAGGTTGTCGCGATCCTTGTGTGCGATATTCTTGGGTATATGATGCAAAAATATCTGGTTGTGAATAATCATCGTCAGATGATAAATAATCCGTATGATGAGGTATTTGCTTTTTATTTTTATTTTGTTGAAAAAATGGATAATTTTCACTATGATCCTGTGGAGGATGTGAATTAGTTTGAAAATTTACTGAGTTGGTTGTTGTCATTGGGTTAACCCAATAGTGAGAACATACATGATTATTATTTTTTCGTAGAGGGTAATTTGCTTTTGACTTCTGATTCAGAGAATGTATTTCGGTATTTTGAAAATCTTTTTCGTGTTATTTGTCTTTGCTTTTTTAGAATTGTTCTTTTTAGTGTTTGCCGTTTTGTGTGAATGTATTCAACTGTTTGTGTATGCGGGGTTATGACAATATCGTATTTTTGATTTTCGATTTCACAATTGTATATGACGATTGTTTGTTTATTTCCTAGGTTCTTTAATGACATAAGGTTCAGGATGACGGATGCAAAGTTGTTTGTGAGTGATTTTAATTTCCTAGACTGTTAGTCCTTACGATTTTTTGGTTAGCTTAGCCTGGGTCTTTTTATTCAGGGTTGGAGAGAATAGTAAATCGATCCACAAGGTTCAGGTATAATTAGAACGCAAGTAGTTCGTTAGGTACTATTTTAAACTTACTAAGTCTAAGATTAGCCTGGATCGTAGAAGAGGAGGGGTCAAGTGAAGAATGAATAACCGAAGTTCTTCACTGTTTAGCCTAATTTAAATGGTTAGTATTTGAAAAATTTCTATTAGTCCTGGGTCTTTTGAAAAGTTGGATAGTGAATCGACGCTTGAGGTCGTTAGACACTTGATAAGTGGGTGGGGAGAACAAAATTGTTCTTTTTGATCCGAGGATAGGCCTTGATGATCAGAATCAAAATTAAGAAGAGAAAATTAATTTAGATCCAAATATAAGCCTTGATGATCAGAATCAAAATTAAGAATAGAAAACTAACTTAGATCCAAGGATAAGCCTTGATGATCTGGTTTCAATTTAGAAAATTTAAGTTTAGAGAATATAAAGTTAAGATTTAAAATGACAATTTGTGAATATTAGTTTTGATGATGTTATTTGATTTATAATTGCTGTTATGTTTAGGTGATGAAGCTGGAACAACAAGATGATTTATGTTTACTAACAATTATTGTCATGCTTCTAATTTTTATTTTTATTTCAAATAAACTATTTTTCAAATATCTTTTATATAGTACTGCAGAGGAAGAAACGATTAGAGATGTTTTTATCAATCGTTATTGAACAATAGTAATTTATTCAGCGCCTGGTAGATGCATCGAAGATTTTGCTTCAGTGATTTTATGTTTGCGAATGAAAAACTAAATTCATTGCCTTAAAATTCTAAATATAAAAGTTTGTGTAGGTTTTTGCCGTACGACCATGAAACTATTTGGTAAGTTTCTCCGTAGTCGTATGTCGTCTCTTGTTCGAGTTCTGTTTCCAATACGTGGTTGTTCTCGTATTGTACGGAATAGTGGTTTTGATCTATTGAGTCGTGGAGACCATTCAATTAAATTTCTGTCGTATAACATTTTGAAATTGTTTTTGTCTATTTCTAATCTATTTTTTGTTAGTTCTCAGCTAATTTGTTCTTTAAGGTCTTGTTCGAGACTTATGGTCGCACCAGATGAGTTAGGTATGGAGGTCTATCTCAAAGAGTAATTTCGGATAAGGTAAACCGTCTGCTCGTCGCGCTATCTTATTTTCGGCCGGATAGATTCGTGCAACTTCTTAGTGTAATACCGATCCTAATCTTACTCTTATAACTAGTAGTCTCAGGGTGTTTAACTAACCTCTGCTAGGCTCAATAGATCTAGAGTATACTGGTATTGTTGCGGCTGCTGAAGTACTCGGGAGAGGCAATTATTTTCTAAGTTAAATTCAAATCTCTCTGGTGCTGAAATTACAAGTATTTCAGCACTTACAAATAAGTGGGTTGTTAGTTGGATGGATTGTGATTGGTTAATATTAAATAATTTACATTTTAAAATATCTAATTTATAAATAATAAAACGTAGTTTAGATCAGGTTCCATCTTGCTCACTGTAGTTCTGATAGCGATTTTCTGAAGACGTTTTTTTGTTCAATCTTAAGAATGCAAAAAATAGTGAGTTATATCAAATTTGATGAATTTCAGTATCCTTGCAAAAACCCTTTCCACGATTTAATTCCATTTTTATGCAATTTGTTTTTTTTCTCTACCATGAAATTTCTTACTCTTATTGCAACCTAAACTGATTTACGTATCTATGTGGGATAGCGTAGGTCGTTTTCCCTAGAATATTTTATCCGTTTGAAAATTGACAAAAAACGATTTCAACCTCAAATTTGTCAATGCGGGTTAGTTGAAATGGCCTAATCTTAAAACGACAGACTCAACTCGGGCAGTCTCAAAAATGCAACCAGGCTACTACGGTGGGTATAATCAGCTATTATTGAAGAGCAGTTATCCAACATATTGGAAATCCTTATCTGAATCCAGTTCAATCTGCAACATATTCACGAAAATATAATCGACCACATATACTGATGGGATACTGAAACCCAAAATAATTGCAAAGCCGTATAGCAGTTTTCTTCGACGAGTTGATAGAAGCGTTTTTGAGTCAGGTGCCTTCACAATCAAGATATATCGTTCGATTGATATGGCTAACATCAGGAAAACTTGGGACCAATATGAATAGTAATCTGGAATATACTTGAACAAACTGTAATATAATTGACTTCAATTCTTTTGCCAGCCAGCATTCTCAAACTCTAAGTAGACAGTCTCTCAAGGTCCTTGTTGTTTGTTTGTTCTTGTTATCAAAAGTTATAACTTTATTGAAACTAAAGTAAGAGTGTAAAACACTATTCAGTTACCTTTGAAGAGACATTTTTCCGTTTGATAATGATTGATCTGAAAATAGCACACATTGCAATCAAAAACTTGTTATTTTTGCCTTCTGTCAAAATTTCTTTTCCGTAATATAATTTTTTGGAGGGTAAAACTAAAGCCGCTGCCCGCATACCGATGCAAAAATCCGCAAACAAAATTCGAAAAAAATACACGAAACTCTCATTCGTGTACTTTAGTTTTCGTGAAACTAAAATACACGAAAACCGGAAACTTTCATGACACCACCCACTAAGCTTAGAAAATTTTAAAAGAAACCCAGAGTCGAACTAATTAAACATTTTCCGAAACTTTATTTAACAGATGAGCTACAGCTACACTAGTGGACAAAATTAAGTGCAAATTCGAGCTTTAGTTTCTAAAATGCCTGTTGTTAAGGCCCATTTTGGGCAACACTTTCCTTTTTCTTCTTTTTTTTAGTACAATTTTATACATGACAAGAGCACTCAATCAGATTTTACAATGATTGCTTTCAATTTCTTGCTGAGACTGTTTATTTACTCCTTCTTACTCAATAAAGAAAAAAATGGTTATTAAAATTTAGTGCAGATGGGATAAACTGGCATTTTCAGTCTCCCAGTTCTTGGTTAAGATATTTGAACCAAATACCGATAATTTCATAGAGGGTAGCTCTGATCATTTGCTCTTGGTCTGTGTAATTTGTGGTACGGAATTTCGATAGAAGTGCTGTCCAAAATGGACATTGAAAACGATCATTTTAGAGGGCAAAATCCTGAACCTCCGCTTAGTTTTGTCCACATGTGTATATATGGCAGTGGGAAACTTTGTGAAGAAATGGAGACACGCGGAGTCGAGATGCAATATAAGCTGTAGTTTATCTTGTTTGAAACTCATTAAGAAGTTGAACAAAACACACTCACTTGTAAAATTTGTCAATCTGGTAAGCAATTGCTAACTTTATTTTGTTTTGTTTGATTGCTCTAGGAAAAATATAACAACAGTGTTTCAAATTTTGCACCAGTATTTGAAAAACTTCACTAGTTTTTCATGTATTGCATTTTGCAATAGTGTTTCAAGTATTTTGAATTATTGAACTATTGTTTCAAATAATTGACTATTTTTCATAGCATTGAAACATATAAAACCGTGTGTATGATTGCCTGCAAATCGTTGCTCCCAGTGAAGTTTGGTAGTATTTGTATGTTGTGTTCTTGTATATCTTTGTGGATATCGTATCCACATTGTAATCTGTTTGGTGCCCAGTTATGTAATCTGCTACTTTTTTGATGTTGGCCAAATAATGGAGGAGGTGATACAAATGTATTCCAATCAAATCGTAGGACTGTACTGTTAGATGATTGTTCTCGATATCTGGCGTCGAGATTTGTATGAAAATTGAAAGGAAATAGTGTTGGTGATATTTGACTTAAAGAAGGGGGTGAGGGAAGGGATATTGTTTCTGTTAGTGTTGATGTTGTGTCGGACGAAAAGTCAATTGGGTCGTTTGTTATGTTTGATTCGCTTTGGGTGTAAGTGTGTGTGCCAGTCGTTCATATTTGGAAGTTTGACCTTGAGCAATACGAACAACGTGATTTTGGGGTGAAATGGAATTTTTCAAAAATTCGAATTGAACATGTCATGCTCAACTTTCTCGCGACAACTGAAAATCTCAGAAAAGTAAGATCAGAACAATCGAACTGCAATCGCGGGAAAGTGGTCAAAAAGCAGCGGGAAATTGCTAATCGCAATTTCCAGACATAAGAATCACAATAGAGTAGAGCTGTTTTATCCTGAAATTTAGACTACGAAAGAGGAAGATATTAATTCGAAGTGGACCAGAGTGAACCTTCGGTGGAAACGTGGACAACCGAAGTCTTCCAATGTTCCAACCGCAAAAACTTATTTGTCAAGTAAAATTTATTTCCTTTGCTGGAATTCGTTAATTGAAAACTTCTTGAGTTAGAAAATAATTACCTTTAATGCTAGAGTTGCTGACTATTTTAGTTACTTCAATTCTCGAGCGTGCTGGTATGTGAGTACCCATATTAGTTTTCTTGAGTGTGTTTTATAATTGTTATGTTGAGGTAGGGAGAGTTTCAGCTTGATCCATCTGAAATGGATCAAAGTTCTACTGTCTAATAAAAAGTAACTGTACGGACTGTTCCGACCCTGTTTTCAACGGCGTTCGCGTGTTTTGGGTATTTAGATACCTAGGTATGGGGACGCTCCTTTTTTCCCTAGTGGGGGTATTTTGGCAGTGGCCTTTAGCCTGTAACGAGGGTTTTAGTCCCATGCCGCAAGTGAACCGAATTGGCTCCGACCGTTCGAGGTAGAAAAACACAAGAGATAGTGTCCCTGACTGTTGAACCAATGGTTATAGGGCCTATTTTTCTTAACCTCATATGTGACTCAAGTAGGCGACTGTTACATAGGGCTTTTATTGGCGCTACTGGGTGTTTTTACGACATCAAGACTACGGGGTCGAAACCACTTGACACAGCTCCAGGCTAGATGCCCATTCTAGAGTACCGCTGGTACGGTTCGGCGTGGACGTGAAAACCTTCCGGTCGTACCGTGATAGCTTTTTAAGAAAAATCGAGAATACGTTCTGGTACGCTCTCCGAACGAGGCCTAGCTAGCCGAGCAAGGGGGGTAACTAATGAAACAAAAAAACGAGCAAAAAGACAAGAAGCGAAACAAAAACCGAAAAAAAAAGAAAAAAGTACAAAAACAGTAAAACAAAAAAGGACAGTGACGTTGATACCGGGTTAGTTGGATCAAACCTTTAAATAGATTAAAAAGTATACCCGTACTGTTTTTATAAGATTGATCGTTTCAATCAATTCAGCAATTTAATAAGGTGCCCGAGTGTGGGGCGTTGTTAAGGGTTTTCAGATAGCTTGCAACTGAGCTGGACCACTAGGAGACTTGACTGGAACAGGTGACCCGCCGAGTTGAAAGTGGTTCACAGGAAGGGAATGCGACAAGTGCTGGACACGAAAAAGAGACATCCAGCACAGACGGGACTGAACAGGGGGGACACACAGGGGTGTTTTGTTTTGGTCAGTCGACGGACCACTGGCGGACTTTACTGGAAGGGGTGACCAGCCAAGTGGGAAGGTGGTGCTGGTGAGAGGTGCTGGAGAAGCCAAGGAGACAACCAGCAAGGAATCAAAACAAACAGAGGAGGACACACAGGGGTGTCCTGGTTGGTCAATCGGGTATCGTTAGAATCCACATTACATTATAGGAGATAGGTGTAAAATTGGATAAGCGGAACCCCACTGTTTTGAGGAACGTTTTCACTTGAGCAGAGCTTCGAATCAGGTTCTACGGTTTTCTCTCAAGAAGTTTAGCGCCCAGCGTTGAAAGTAATTTTCGGCTTAAGAGGGGGGCTAAAGAGCGGGGAGGTTAGAAGGGGGGCTGGTTAGGTTAGAGGTTGGCGGTTGCAAATTGTAAAAAGGCGGGACACATTACAGTAACTAATCAATCGACATCGTCGATTTAGTTACAATATAATCTTACACGCGTGAAATATAAAGAGAAGATGTCCAAATTTAAGATCGAATTAAGGTAGGTACCCTGGTCGGATCGGGTGGGGGGAACGGAAATAGACAGTTTTTGTAACCCGGAGGAAAACACCCCATAAGAACGCTAGTAGCGGGGAGGAAAACGCGTAACAATCAGGTACCAGACTTTTTTTAAACGAAAGGGCGACATTGGTCACCTTTGAAAATTAGGTGCGTTCATCTTTTTGTTTTTATCATTTTTTCTCGTTTAGGTTTTTGCGATTTCGGTTTTAATTTTATCAGTTTTGAACGAACAGGTGATCACAAGAAACCTGTGAAAAAGTTGGGTTTGAACTTGCTTCAGATTAATAAAGGGAAATAACAACAAGGGGGTTAGTAATTGAAACTTTTGGCCTGTAAGGTAGGGTTTCGGGGAAATTTTTATACTAGAACTCAAGTGGTGGCACCAGGGATAGTTGTTCGAGAGTCCCATCAACGAAGAAGAAGAAATCCGATTGTCCCAACACTTGAGTGACAAGGTCTTGGGACAATACCAAGAGACAGTACAGGACAGAAAAGTCTTGGGACAGAACAGAGGGGTCTTGAGACAGTACCGGGAAGTCTTGGGACAGGACAGAAAAGTCTGGGGACAGGACAGAAGGGTCTTGGGACAGTACCGGGAAGTCTTGGGACAGTGCGGAAAAGTCTTGGGACAGTGTCGAAAAGTGTTGGGACAGTACCAAAAAGTCTTGAGACAGCTCCAAAAAGTCTTGTGACAGTACCAAAAAGTCTTGAGACAGTACAGAAAAGTCTTGGGAAAGTACGAGGAAGTCTTGGGACGGTACCTAGGAGTCTTGGAACAGTACCAAAAGTGAGAAGTGTCCCAAAACTAGAGTGAAAAGGGCCTTTAGACAGTGTGAAATACATCAACACTGAATTAAAACTACAAAGGACCGCTCAGAACGATTAAATCACGAAAAATCCGCTCTATTAAGATCACGAACTGAAATTTGTTTTTTTCACAAGAATTAGTACTTTTTAGAATTTTATCCTCTGTATACAATTTTGTTGATATTAGTTTTGTAAATAGAAAAAATTGTAAATAATAAATTATGAGGCAAAGTAGGGTACCGATAGCAGAAAAAAGTGTTCTGGAGTCAAAGAAAAATCATAACTCGTCGCATCGGAAAGCAACGCCGTCGGACCAAAAAGTAATGAGAAAGAACTTTTCAGTGAGCATGGTGAACACAAGACGCGCAAAGGAGAGCAAAACGAAATTAAGCGCCGTGGGGCGACGAACGGTACCTGCTATATAAATTGATCTTGAGACACCAGATCAGAGTGTTAATGAGGTGGAATGGAAAACAACGGAGTCAACACCGATGCCGAATGCGGAAGAACAAGAGAAGAAGACGATAGAGTTCTCGCAATTGACACTGTGGAGGACACGACAAGCAACACGCCGGAAACAATAAAGGATGATTCTCAAACAAAAAGAACGTCATTCACAGAGAGTATCGCAAAGATGGTCGGAATCAAACCAAGGGATGAAGAGGAGGTAGAACCGACGGCCGAAAAAGGCAAAACCTTTGGAACAGTTTCCACGATAACAACAGAGGCCACTCAAAACGATGAGCAAGTCAAACATGGGGCAACAGCTAACCATGGGGCAACAGCTAACCACGAAAAAACAACCTCTCTCGAGCTGGGCGATTTGATGGCGAAGTTATATCAAATCGACAAAAAACTGAAGTGCAGTGAGGAGGATCGAAAAATAATAAAAACGAAATACGATACAACAAAAACGAGAACCTAGACAATTACTTCAACCTGGTGAGGGCGACGGAGGAAAAGCTTCAGCAGATGTCAGAGAAAGTAGAGGCCACTGACAAAGAGCGCGAAAAAAATATCAAAAAGGACGTGCAAGAAATGAAGCAACAATATGACAATGTGAACAACAAGTTATGGAGTCGGGAGACGAGGATAGACACAATGAGCAAACACCAAAGTCCATGTGCCATACAGTCCAAACTAGATGCTCGCTAGAGAAACTCTACAGCACAAGACAAGCTGGCAACAGACAGAACGCAAGGCAATAGGGTCGATTTCGTAGAACCACAACGGAACAAGCGGGAGTCCACGCCATTATCCCGGGGAGCAGCGAACACAGGACCAGGGGGGCCAAGACAATTATGAAGAGTGTAACCTCAAATACGACAAATGGTCCAGGTGATTCCACATCGAACAACAATGTAGGACCCGATGCCATGAGGTAGGCTAACACCTGGGAAATGGTGAATAGCACACTGGAGGCGTTCATTGACTCGAGTGAAAGAGGACGTGGCAAATCCAGGAAGACCTTCAAGAAACCAAAGGAATTTAAAGACGACTCAAATGGATGCATCGACATATGTGTAGAAGTCATGAGACTACATCTGGAACAAGACAATTTGAATGACGAGAGACAGGCCTGCTCAGCAAAAAAATGTCAGAGCAACTTAGGAGCCTGCTCAGAGCAACTTAGGAGACACAGCAAAAAAATGTGTAGTTGCAAAGAAGGAAGAGGAATGTGACACTGCAGACAAGATCTTCGAGGTTTTGTTGAACCGAGCCGGGTCAAAAATGAAGGGCCACGAAGCCACGATGAGATTTGAAAAGAGAAGACAGAGGGGCGATGAATCAATTGATCGGCTCCTGGATGATCTTGAGCGCTTGAAAAGAAGGAGCGACCCTGAAGAATCAACAAACAGAAGGAGTTTCAGCATCGCTTCGAAGTTTATTGATGGGGTTGAAAGTGACGACTTGAGAACAATGTTGGCAACGTACTATACACTGTCGAAAGATAATGCATCGACTCCGGAAGAGATGAGACAGAAGTCAAGGGAGTACATGGTGATCAAACCTAAGAAAAATTCGTACTCAGAGAATAGGAACATGCAAGGGGGAGTCAACCACAGAGGTTGTCATGGTACAAGCCCAGAGATGATATGGACAAACGAAGGTCAAGCGCAAATTGTGGATCAGCGGATCATCACGTGGCGGATTGCACGACCTACAAGCAAGGCATGAAGAGTCTGGGATATGCGCCGGATGAGGAAGATAAGAGCCAGGCGGAAGAACGTAAGTTCTATGGTGGCTTGATCATCAATATCGGTGCGAGATGCTTCTTCTGCAATCAAGAGGGCCACTTCAGGATGGACTGTCCGTTGTTTTTAGAAGCAGTGAAGAACCAAAATCACCCCAAACACAAGCTAGCGCCGGCGGCGGTACAGAACACGAGGAACAGGCAGGCCTAGTTTGACACAAAAAACTCGGAGGCACCGAATACGGAACTACCGACAAAAATGGTGAAGCCTGTAACGCAAGTCAAAAATGCCATAGAAAACGAGGCCAAGAATTCTCTGGAAATAAACTACGAGAGAGCAGCTGCAGAGGTTATCAACAAAGTGAAACAAGACCCAGCGACGAAAGAGATCGAGCAACGACTAAAGCAGGAGATCGAAAGGCAGAAGTTAAATGAGACACTAAGTAGGCCAGTGCCAATGCCAGAAGCTGAAGTGGGAGCGACAAGGAATGGAAATTGCAACACTCTAAAAATGGTGACGGGAAAGCCAATCGGCATAACAAAAATAGGGGCCAGAATAATGTCGATAATCACTGTGGGCGGCCACGAATTAACGAGAAACCTGAGTGATTCAAGCGATAAGACGATAATGCACATTGAGGTGTACGCAGATTACTTAAGTGCATTAAACCCGCAGACAACTTCTAGACCCTTGAGGGCACTACTCACAAGAGGTGGTAGCAAGTCAGTTCATGTCGAAAATAGGTATACGGTAGCCTATGGTCCGCATGAGGTGATGTTAAATACAGATGAGATAAACATCTTCACGAAAACTATGATAAAATGTGACAAAAACCTAGTCGGACAGATCTACGTGGGTAAAGAAGAACTGAAAGTCAGATCGATTGGACACTGCGCCATGCTAGAAGAGGATGCAATGCATTTCGGAACGGAGGCAGATGTATCAGCACACGTGCTTGACATAATTGGCAAGACGACTCAGCTACGCGTGTTACTTGACCAGGGAGCGGTCTTGAGCATTATACCAATCGAAACTTGGGAGCAAATGGGATTCGACAAAGATGACTTGATAGACTCGAGAATACGGCTGTCAAAGGGGCGCTGCGGGTACTAGGCAGAACACCACCTAAACCTGGGAGAACGCAACCTGTGGATTAGCTTTCTTGTGGTGGAAAACCTAGATGAGTCTGACCAATTCATTTTAGGCAGAGACTTCATCAGAATTTTCGACGTAACAATTGATCTAAACAATGCCATGTTCAGGATTCGGAACCCGGAAAGGAAGTACGTAATTAAACCGGTAAATTTAATAATGGCGAATGAGAATAAAGCACCGGTATTCTTGAATAGAAGGGTGAAGCTGAGAGCAAACGAAGCGGCAATTGTAAGCTCGCGGATGAAAAATTATAATGAACTAAGTGACAACAAGCAAGTATGCATAGTTCCAAATCCATATAGTGAAAGTGCTGCTGTTTTAGGAAGATCCTTCTCGATAACCAAGAGCGGTTTCTGTGTTAGTGTCTTGTTGAATACTGTTAATATACCCATCACAATTCAGAGGGGATGGAATATGGGATACGCTTTACCCGTGAAAACTCGACATGAGATGACTGAAAATGTAAAAGAAATTAAAGTTCTTGATTGTCTCAGTCGTAGGGACAAGATTTGTATCTTAAGAAGATTGAAGAAAATAAAAGATTCATCAGGTCTTGTGAAATCACTCAATTCAGAGACAGACGATGGACTTTCGAGCAGTTCGAAATTACCAAGAAGACCCACACTAGAGGAAATGGAAATGGATCAGCCAGTTTTACCAGAATTAGAGCTCTTGAGGGGCAAGGTAACGGACGAACAGCTCGAAGCCATCAAGGACGTACTAGATCGGAACGAGGACGTTTTTTCGAAACATAAGGCAGACATTGGATGTTGTATTTTTGTTGAACACGAAATAGAGCTTGAAGACTCGGCGGTACCGCACAGGGAGTGGGAGAAGCGTATGACCCCTAGCAAATCGGATGCATGTAGAAAAGAGATAGAAACCCTGCTAGAGTATGATATGATAGAACCATCGAAATCACCGTGGGCATGTGGAGTAGTGATGGCTTAGAAGAAAGGCGACCAATTAAGGTTTTCTTGCGACTTTCGGTATCTGAACTCCTTCACGGTGAAGGATGCCTATCCCATACCTAGGATTGATGAGAGCCTCTCGTAGTTGTGGGACGCAAAATTTCTTACGACTCTTGATTTAGGATCAGTTTTTTGGCAGGTTCCACTGAGTAAACAAGACAGGGACAAAACAGGGTGTGCCTGCGAGCTGGGGCTGTTTCAATGGAAGAGGATGCCTTTTGATCTTCGCAACGCCACGGCTATATTTGAACGATTGAGGGCACACGCATTGGTAGGTGTAACAAAGAAATACGGCAACCTGGTAATGTACTACGTGGATGACGTTGTAATTGCGACGCCGACACTGGAGGATCATATCGAGTGACTATACGAGGTGTTTGACTGCATGAAGAGATCGGGACCAAAATACAAACCATCAAAGTGCAAAAAACTCAAGGAATCGATTACATACCTGGGGAAAATGATAGATAGACATGGCATCAGACCAGTCCCAGATGCAGTAGAAGCGATTCTGACCTAGAAATTGCCAAAAGCGGAACATCAACTGATGAGCTTCTTGGCTTTTGCGAACTATTACAGGGAGTTCCTTAAGGGCTATGCGGACAAAGTGTACACGATGCAACAAATAATGAGGCACAATGGCAAGAAATTCACGTGGAACAACGCGGCCGAAGAGTCATTCCAGAGAATAAAGAAGAAGTTGTGTGAATCACCGGGGCTAGGGATGCCAACGGAAAAAGGAATGTACGTGCTGGACACGGATGCGTCGGTAGTAGCGATGTCTGGCATTCTCCATCAAGAGCAGGAATGGAATGGGAAGACAGTCTTGAGACCGATAGCATACGGGAGTAAAGTCATGAGTGATACGGAGATGAAGTACGGGGCGCCTAAAGCGGAGATGTTCGCGGTGGTTACCTTTGTCGAAAAATACAGAGCATACCTAGGTTGCGAGCCGTTCAAGCTACGAGTCGACAACAGGGCACTCAGTTGGTTGACAATGTACAAACGTACTCAATGGATCAGAGCTACATTGGGAGGTGGATAGTTCGCCTGGATGGATACAACATGATAATTGAGCATTAGACAAGAGACAAACATCAAAATGCCGATAGCTTGAGTAAGAAGACGGAGTTCTACGAGAGACAGGAACAGAGAGAGGCAGATAGGCCAGAAATCAAAGATGGCTTCTCCTTCATAGATAAGGAAACGTATGATAGTCTTCCACACCCGAGATGGCTCGACAAGTCTGGCAAATCTTTAGAAGACCACCCCGAATTAACAAAGGAGCGTCCAGAGAAAACAATCTTAAAAAGAACCCAAGGGATGCCATTGGAGATAATGCTCAAGTCAAAAATTGCGAGGGAGACACTCAAGGCAAAAGGCTATGATCTCAACCAAGTAGAGACGGGAACAGCAGAGATAGATGAAGACTTGAGGAGATTACTTGAAAGACTGGCAGATGATAAACCCGTGGTAAAAGAAAAGGGTGAAGAAGAACCAGAAGTCACGATATTGAAAAGGAATGATGCGGATGGTAGCTAGGACTCCTTGAAGGAAAAGAAACCTGATGGGAGAGTGTGCAGTCATTGGTTGAGAGAATCCTTGAAGACATACTTAAGCGGACTCGGGTCAGGAAGAAGAAGGTGGCATTCAAGGAGGAGGCTGAACACATTGGATTGAGTCAAGAGTCCTGGGAGTGGCCCACGGCAGAGGAAGATGCTAAAGAAGAAAAATTGTCCAGGGAGTGAGAAGAATGGGATGAAGACGTAGAGAAGAGCAGCGATGACCAAAATAATCTATGCATGATATTGGCAGAAGAGAAGATGAGGCACCGCGACAGGGAGCAACAGACTGATCCTTCCTCGGGAACGTACAATTTGAATCAGCAGGAGGTGTGCGGAGGTGAGGAACTTGAGAAAATAGCAGTATCAAGGAGGCCGTTTAGGGAGCTGTCATGCAGCTCGAATGTCAGAACAAACATGGTGCCAGAAGATGACAGGAAGGTCTTGAGGAGGATATTTTGCGTCAAACTAAAAGATGACATCCACAGTCCCAGAGAAATGAATGGTCAGATGATGGCACTGAAGGAACACGTCAAAGCGAGATATAGGCTGTCGGATCTGATACGAGCCCTAAAGAATAACAAGATTGCAAGCAACCTCTCCAAATGGATCACCGCGGGAGCCAAAGAGAAAGGGAATCTGGAAGAAGACAGCTACAAGAGTTTGAGCCAGTTCTACAAAGAGAGCAAAGATTTACTCTATCACACAGCTGATGGGGTGGTAGCATGCAAGACAAAAGATGAGGAGAGGATACTACACAAGAATAACCTCATCATACTACCACAGGGCATAGACAAAATGTAACAGAGAATACTACACAGGTTTGATTGGCCGGGATTAAGGAAGGCTTGCGAGAGATGGGTGAACGCATGTCTGGCATTTCTACAGGTGAAAGATCCATGAAAGATGAATTTCCCTCTCAAGTCCGTTGAGAGCTCGGAATTTAACGAGGTTGTGCAGATAGAACATCAGAAGATCTGCATGACAGAGTCGGGATATGACCAGATACTAGTCATAATAGACAACTTTATGAATTTGGCAGAAGCGGTCAGACAGCCTCAGCGGAAAAGACTTGTGACCACTTGATAACACATTTGATATCACGATGTGGTTGTCCGATGACATTTCAGTCGGACAACGGGAAAGCCTTCGAGGGTGACCTGACGAAAGAATTGATGAAGAGGTCACATATTGCTCAAGCGCACTCAACGACTTACCATCCTCAGACTAACGGGTTAGTGAAGAGACAGAACAGGACGTTCGTGAACATGCTGAGGGTATACTGCTCGAGATATTTGACAGACTGGGATAAATATCTGCCGCATGTGGTAGGGGCGTACAACAGCACGCAACACTCAACAACAGGAATCAGTCCCTTCATCTTGTTAACGGGCAGGGAGATAGCAATGCCTCTAACATTCTTTTACCCAGAAAACGAAGGGAAAAAGACGTCGTCTCAAGTTTATGTAAAAGAAGAGGTCAAGAGACAACAGGAACTAAACGAGCTCTGCAGGAGGAACACGGCGCAAGCACAAATGAGACAGCGGAAGAAGTACGATGAAAAGAAACTACAAGCGAAACCGTATGCAGTGGGACAATACGTCTGGGTGCTCCAGAATGTTATACCTCCCAAGGGGACAAAAAACTCTTCAAGAAATGGCGAGGACCGTTCAAGGTACCGGAAGTACACCAGCAAGGACGGTTCTATTGCTTGAATACGGGGAGAGCAGCGCATTATGAAAATCTGAAACCTCATGTCCCATCTGCAGAAGACTGGTGCGTACCGCAGAATATGGAGGGACTTGAGTACCTACTGTTAGTGCCAGCATGCGAGGTGAACGAAAAAGGCACCAAAGAAAAAAATGACGGCAACGAGGACGTGAGCATGGACGATAATGAAAAGATGCAGACTCAGATGCGGGGTCCTTTGCGGACGAAGACTGGAATGATCCAGAGCAGAACGAGGTGCCTCAGTGGACGGAACCAGACCTGCCGATCACAGCAGGAACAGGGAGTGGCAATCGCAAACGGACAGGCATGAGGTACAATAGATACGGGGATGACTTCCTGATTGATAAGATACAGCCTGATCAACTAAGCAAAGAGTTACTGAGTGTGGGCGAACTGGTAGCCACAATGAATGGCAAATCATCAACGACAGCGAACACTACCCGCAGGAAGACTACTCTACACCTGAACAAGAAACAGATCTGGAGCAGAGCGAGATAGAAGGATGCGAGATATCAAGAGCAAAGTAGTTGGAGAGCAAAGCGTCCAGCAGGTCGACGTGTCAGCAGAAAAACACATGAAAACGAAAGATCCCCTCCTCGGTTGGATTGCAATCGACAGGCCGCTCGAGATACCACCAGATAATTTAAAACCAGCATCATCGACTGGGACGTCGATAAATATTTTTGTCCGGGGATCGGGGGTAGGACTTACCGACACCGAAAACTTGATAAAGAAACTCAGAGAGGTGAGAGAGACCAGTGGGTTGGAACTGGATGAGGAGGAGGCTGGACGAAATTTCAAAACAAAATTTGAAGGACTAGCTCTGTCAGACAGGACTAGCTGGATCTGTATAACGGCGGACATGAGCTTCAAATCGAGACTAGAGGCCGACTTCGAAAGAGAATATCAGAACGTGGAGTTTCCATTTAGACAGAGACCGGGGTTGGGAGGAATGGCTGCGGTTCCCCCATCAGTTTCTGAAGTTCCTGGTAAATACCTCCGCTTACTGGTAACGAGGATCAATGAAAGGAACATGATAGAACCTGAGCACGTGATGTTGGCGCTAACGAGACTGAGAGATTTCATGATCGAAACAGGAATAATGGAGATCTCGATGCCAGTATATGACCCGAACAGAGCAAGTTAAACCCAAGGGAATTATACGCTATACTACAGGTGGTCTTCGTAGAAACGAAGATAATGGTACATCTACACAAGAAATACTACTTGAGTATCGCCTGAGTTTCGGGTGGACAATGGTGGTCTCGAGTTAGGTACATGGGATTCGCAAGTTAGGTACATGGGAGTCTCAAGTTAGGTGCATGGGGGCGCGAAGCAGGTAGATGGATTTTAACGTAATTGGCATGAAAATTAAATTTTAGAGAGTTGACGGTGCTAAAACATGAAAAGAATCTGCATGATCATAAAACATACATTAAAACTACTAATACTTACTCATTTGAGAAGAAAAAAAAGGTCTTGAACAAGTTCGAGATCAGCAGCATTCGAAGGGAGACAAGTATCAAGTTGATTGGTGAGGTAATTTTCAAGTTGGTTGGCAAGGTATTTCTCAAGTTGGTTGACACGTGAGATAATCTGGAGATTGTGACAATGGCAGATCGCTTTTGGAAATCTATGTCTGCAGCGCTCACGAGACCTACGCTCGATGAACTATACAAACGCTTGAGGGAACTGGACTATACCCAAATCGATGAGAAGATGGCGGTGGTAGTGAAAGCCATCCTGCAGTTAGAGGCGAAGGGTGAATGCAGGGAATCAGCGATATAAGCTGTTTTGATGGTTGGCTACACGACAGAGGGGATATCCGATCAGGAACAGACCAGATGGTTGCCCTGGAATGTGGATAGTGGCGTGAGGGGATTCGACTTGGCGAGAAATCCTGGCTTGAGCAACAACACGGAATACGGCGCAGGAGAATTTCCCCTCCCCGCCAGACCGCCAGTGGGGTTCGCGGCCCAATTCACGAGCAGGCCGTCGTCTATGATACGGTCTCAACGCGGATGAAGCATACCCGGACCTCAGTAGCTTGAAAAGGGAACTAGAGAGGACACAGATGGAAAGAGACAAAGCGAACCTTGACAGGGATGGCGCGAAGCTCGAGAGGGACCAGGCAAACCTGGAAAGAGATCAGGCGATCCTCGAAAGGGATCAGGCGTGGCGTGATCTCAACATGATCAGGGCGGAATACCAGCAATAGCAGAGGGTGCGCGAGACTGAAGCGAACTATGAACAGCTGAAGTCGGAGATACAGAAGCTTCAGAGAATACAACGGGAGCTCGCATACAGAAAGAAAAGAGGACACGGACAACAGAGCCAGCCGCCACAGCATCGAGACCTGAGTCGTGAATGGAGGTGGACGAGATTCCTAGGCCCAGTGGCCGGTTCAACTTAGACCGGGCGACCCAGGAGCACACGAACAAGGGGCTGGAGGTGTGGATACCACCCGATTCGTTGCCCTTTGTGCACAGTCTGGATCCGCAATCGATACAACCATTGATGGAGGTCAAGCTCCCAGGGTATACCCCTAGTTCAATCACAAGCAGTAGCCAAGACGGGTTGAGTTCATCACGTCTCAAGACACTACAGGATAGGCTACAGTCGAAAGCCCGTGACGATTCGGTGAGGGAAGGGCGTCCTCCTACTTGCGAACTACAAGAAGAATAAGGATGGCGTATACCACAGGCACAACCGAATGAGCTGGACGGCAGCACAGCGGGCCAGGAGGGACTGTTTCCATGACGCGGCCTGGGCTGGATACTTTAGTCAACCCAAGATACCGGAGGGTGCAGTTCACCTGATTATAGGGGACAGCTTGATACGGGTACTGACGCTGATCCAGTAACACTGGCAATTTGGAGTAGTAAGTTTTCTGGAGCTGCGACGCCGCAGATGTTGGCGTTCCGGGAGATGTTGGATATGGTGAAGATGCACACGGTCACTCTGATGATGGGGACCAATGACGTGTCTAGAGGAGTGTCAAGGAAGGTGATGAGGTTGCACGAGAAGATAAGTTGTATCCTTCAGAAGCTGAGGATTTGTTTTGAACCCGCCATACTCACCATCTGTACGGTCCCATACAACATGAAATTTGACCAACATGCGATGAAAATGAATGAGAAGTTGCGGAACATCAACGAAGAAATCAGGCAGTTTCAACAAAGAAGCGTGCTCCCCGTGAGTTTGCTAGATGTGGCTGACCTGATGGAACGTTTTTTCCGCACTATGCATCCTCGCAAGGCATCTACTTTGACACGCCCAAGGGAACGGAGTGGCTGAATGGTGTCTTCCAAAGGCACCTAAATCTGCTAGAGTCGGACCTGCTGGAAACGGCCCAGTTTACCTTTGGCCCACCCCCGATACCTCCTTTCTTTGCCCCTAGATCCCTATCCAGCCGTCTGCAAGCGAGAGTTGATTCGAGAGACGTTTCGAGGAGTAGCCGGACCAGACCGCCAGGGTCCGCACCGATGGAGACCGAAGAGGCGGAGTCATCCACGCCCCAGAGTTCGTTGGTATCTTCGGTAGTGGTGGTTGACAACAAGAGTATGGAGAGACCGGCAGAGACGAGTAAGACGCGATATTCGGAGAGAGTAAAAGAGTTGGACCTGGAAGATTTGGAGTGCAGAAAGGAGTTGGCAGAGGTCTTGGGGCTCAAGGATGTGTCACACGAGGACTTGAGTCGACACCACTGTGTAGATTGGTTGAAGGCCCACGAGGCACACTTCTCAAGAGCGAAGACAATGGAGTCAGCTGACTTGACTGGGATCCCTCTGAAGTCGGTGATGGGACCGATCAACTACAGACCACTCAAGCAGTTGGGAAGTCCGGGACTCATAGTGGAGCCCCCCAGACATCGAACAAGTATAGCCCGAATCAGTTAAGCGTGGTGGAGAAGCTGCTTGAGCCGGGAGAAATGCGGCTCCCGGATGTGCCGCGTACGAGGGTTCTAAGTTAGCCGATGATCCTAGATATAGTAAGCCCTGTGGGCACTCGCAGTTGGCGAAAACATTGGCAGTATATGATCGATCAGACCCGGGAGCGGCGATAGTGGTTACCGTGGCGGCTGTTTTGGCCGGAAACCTTGGTGTACTTGCTGCCTGATGCGGAGCTGAATCAGATGCTGACCCTGGTGGTAGCGATCAAATCGGAGATGCCTTGCGAATCGGAGTTATTGTTGTTTGCGGGAATGAACGATCACCTGCATGTGTCAGGATTACGAGAGCTCCTAAAAGGGGAGGCGCCAACGCCTAAGAAGATCTGGGAAGCCATCCAGACGTTGTTCGCTGCAAGGAACGAGGTGCAGGAGTCGGTGGCTTCCAGATTTGGACCCAGGACGAGAGTGGCATTCACAACGTTCCCGGAATACGCGAATATGCCACCAGCTTTACAGTTCGTTTATGCCATGTTGGTCTTGATAGCGGAAGGGAACGCGTTTTGCGAGTACTCATAGCTGCCCCTAATCGCGAGCTAGAGCCGACAAACTTGAGGCTTCTGAAGTCGGAGCTGGCGGCGGCATTGGCTGATGTGTCTCATGCCTTAAGGGGATTCTTTGAGCTGGCGGATATCCTCATAGTACTGGACGAGGTCCTCTTGCTTGAGATCTCGAACCTAGCTCGGCAGTTGATTGAAGTTCAGTCCAGAAATCAGGGATGATCATCCGACAATAAACCACTTGACAGCGAGTCTATGGTTTCGACGCATGTATTGGACAATCACGAGCTCCATCAGCAAGGCGAGGGGGACCGAAACAAGGTTTCGAGGCATGGATTTGACAATCACGAGCTCCACCAGCAAGGCGGGGGGGACCGTCTGACGCAAGAGAGAGGCACGTGGCCGTTCCTGACACCAAGGCTTGAGCATACCACGGACAAGACGCGGGAGAGTGCACAACTCCTCATCAAGCAGATATGGGAGTTTATTGAGGGGCAACTGAAAGTGGCAGATAGCAGGGACATGACAGTAGGAAGATTTGTCACAGCGGCGAATGAAGTCACCGTTGGGCGTTTCTGGAGGGAACAGGCGAAGGGTGATCTGAAGACGAGTAATGACCACGAGATCTTGAGGTTCTTGAGCCCTTGTTGGGAGAAGAAGTACATGGCTAATGTGTTCTATGCGAAAGATACCATCTTCGACGCGTTCGTGCAGGAATTGCTGAACATGCCAATAAATCTCTTGTTGGCCCTATACTTGGTCTACCCCAGGTATCTATTCAGCATGGATCCGGCCTACATGTTCAGTAGAGGTGTGGAAACACTACGCATTGACGGATATTTGGCACTAGTTTTCTTGAGCCACGGAGAACTGACCGCATTTCATCGATTGATGAAATATGGAGAGCCTCTGTCGATGGCGAAGACTCATCCCAGCACGGAAGCCTATCGTACAAGTGCAAGGCCGGACTGGAGACGCTGTTGGTGGAGTACCTCTTGATGCAGAATCGATACCTGACAGGCGAGGAGAAGAATCCTAAGACGAAGGAGGAAATGAAGGAGGTGAATGGAGGGATCGTCAGCGGATTTGGTGAGGTAGTGACCTGCATCAATGGGCCGGTAGTGACATACGCCTTTCCTGACCCGCTTGTGGCGGCGTACCGGAACTCAGTGGCACACGTGAGCTTAATAAGTGCGCTAGACGGAAGTGCGCTAGATGCAGACAGGAAGAATTGAGGGCACGGATAAGCGACACGGTGCTCTTCGAGAAATTGAAGGATCCCGAGCCGATGGTATTCAAATTACGGGGACAGTTACAGTGCAGAATGGGGGGGGGGTTGAAATGTGAGGGTACCATAAAGGTCTACCCCAAATTCTGGAATTTGAATCCCCTGGCAGCGGATAAGCAAGAGATCTTCAGAATCCCGGCATGGAAAGGAAGTTTTGAATTGGTGAAAAGAGAGCTACAGATGATACTTGAGCGAGAGGCTCTGCCCACCACTGTCCCAGAGTTCCCAATAGTCAGAAGAATGACACTGGGAATGACTAGCCCGTTGGTGGTCCTATCCCTACACCCGAGAGCCACGGTGGAGAAGCAACAGAAGGAATTCACAGACGGTTGGGATCCCTTATTCTTTGGGTATACAGTCGCAGTTTATTTTCACACGTGCGACATCAAAATAAACTCGTGGACGACCCAAGCAAAGAGAATGAGAGGTTCGATGCCCCCGAAGTTCGAGGTTCGGGATATCTTGCGGACGCTTGATCAGGCTAAGTTGGAGAAATTGCTGCCGGTTTGGGACGATGGAAGAATGATTGTGGACGAAGGGCACACAGCCTTGAAAGATGAAATGAGGTTTGCCACGAGGAAATATCGAGCACCCTACGGGCTGGAGCGACTGGAGATGAAGCAAGAGGAAAAGGAGCTAGATGCGGCAGGCTCCTTATATGTAGCCCTCACGGAATACAAGAAGCAGGACCCAGCTACAGCCTCTCCCCTATCGGTGGGCACCCCTGGAGATAAGAGAAGCGGTCCCGTGGAAAGCAGGTTTAGAGACGTACTTGAGAGAAGGCGAGCTGAGTCAGAAGGTGAAAGTTTGGATGACCTCTCAGTGAAGCAGGAGAGGAAATGGAGGTGGGGAATACGCCTGGGCAGAAACCAGCTGAGAAGGGTTTCACCACTCAGTAACTTTTGCAGGACTTGAGTGGAGACGATTGGGCGAACACGGCCACACCACCCCTGACATCATCCCCTCGCAAAAACCTAGAACTACCCTTGACCAGCGAAGCCTCCAATTTGGGAATGATCCTCTTGAGTGCCAAAGAAAGTAAGAAGAGTACCTTCGAGGGCAATAAATGGATGTTCCTGAACACTATGGATGAGAAGGCGGGAGAATTCTTGAGTGAAGTTAAACAGAAAGCAGAAACCGAAGCTACACTGGAGAGTTTCAAAGAAGAATTATGGGACACGGTGGTAAAAGTCGGGGAACCTGTTTTGATGGGTACCGG
This sequence comes from Symsagittifera roscoffensis, assembly GCF_963678635.1. Taxonomy (NCBI): domain Eukaryota; kingdom Metazoa; phylum Xenacoelomorpha; order Acoela; family Convolutidae; genus Symsagittifera; species Symsagittifera roscoffensis. The sequence goes on from NC_087067.1 coordinate 95,908, forward strand.
ACAGGACGAAAAAGCGAGAAAGGAGTTGCTGGGCAAGATGATCAAGCTGCAAGAAACTGAGCAGAAGACCAAAGATGATGAATGTAAAGACAGCTCTACTCTGAAGCCAGAAACTGACAATAAAGTAATTAAGGTTGAAAGAAAGGATAAGGTTAAGACTACAAATAAGATTTAAGATTTTAATATCCTTAAGGCTCGAGAAGGGGGAGGCGAGAGTTGGAAGGGTTAGACCGGGACAAAGAGGTCGAATTGGTGATGGTTGTGGCGACGCCCCCAGAAAGCGGAAAAGAGAGGTAGAAGACTTGAGTAGTCCCTCGGCGGACGCAGTCTCTGAGAAGAATCTGAGGGAGATGGCTGCCATTATTCTAGCGCGGTGGAAGACAGCGGCCTACAAGGGTGGCTCCGACCCAAGGAAGCTGGCCGAGGTGGTGAAAGAGATGGAGGCCTCGACGAGTCTGGCAACGGAAGAAGACTTCAGACCTCAGAAAGCGAGCACGAAAAAGGGGAAAGGGGTTCGACGAGTGGACAAACGTGGGAAGTAGACGTTGGCGAAAAATGGATCTCGAGCGAGCACCAGGCTATTAGCAAACAAGTGGCCAGCGACCCTCTTGAGAAGAACGCGACGAGGAATACCACTCGAACTTGGTGGGTGGCTCTGGAGACAATGAAGAAGCCAGAGGACTGTCTGAAGAAACTCAACCATGAAATTTCCCTCAAGCGTCGCAATTGGGCTACCCAACAAAAAGCCGAGATTAACAAATTAGAACTGGGGAGCCAGGTGAAACGAACTTGGCAAAAATTACTGTGTGACTACTTCGAACAGGCGATGAGAACACCCTTGTCCGCGTTGCCATTGATGGCAAATTCTTTCGTTAGAACAACGGGACAGCTGATGTTCGAATGGAGCTTGGTGGGAATAGAACTGGAGACGTTGCCCTCACACGACAAGTTGAAACTGGTCAGCAAGAATCTAGAGGTATATTAGATGCGGATGCAGCATATTGCCAGGAATCATTCCGGCTTGAGTCTGACACGGAGGAAAGATGCTACTTGTTTCTTGAGCTGGATAATGTCTGTAAAGACCAACAGTACCATCCAAGGGTGTCATCAGAGAGCAGCGGGAAGTAAAATTATGGAAAGGAGAATCTCCACAGTCATCTTTAATGTGTACCAGATTACTGGTATCGAGAAGGAGGACGACTCTAGGCAATCCCTAGAAAATCATGTGAAAATTGATGAAATACGAAGATTCTACAAAAAAAATTCGAAGAGTGGTATGATGTGCATCGTAACTTGGCGTCGGCCGAAGATTACTCGAGACCCAACAAACGGGGAGAATACCAATATGTATCTGAAGTGATGGGTAATGCATATAACCCTTTCTTGGATTCAGAGGCCGGGAGTGCTCACAGAAATCACGAAGTGACGGAACTTTTAAAGTTTTGGACAGAGAAGATAATCGAGGTTGATTCAATGGAAAGGGAAAAATCGAGATTAGGTTTGATTCTCGAGAAAACACTCAAGGTAATAAGCGTACCGCGCTCGAACAAGAGAGTAGAATTAAATATGGGGAATGGAAATGACATGCTGATTACGCATTTAGGAGTGGTTTGGAAGTTGCTGAGGCCTTCCTGGTGCCCACATCCCCACGCAAGCCTAATTGAAGAAATCACGGATCGAGTGAGACTAGCGCGATGAAGGATGAAGACTTGGGAACTCTGAATGTAGTACACAAGCTGATCCTACCTCAGAGCAAGGAGTCGGGCGAGATAACGAGCAAACTAGGATCAGTAAAGAAGATGGAACCAGGTTGTTGTCGTGACCTGTCGTGTGAAAGTGGCGAGCATACTTGTGATGGACGATCGTGTGTCAGGATACAGTCATTCCAGAGAGAAGACCTACTTGCTTGGTTTGGCGACGTCACAGAAAGGGACAAAAGCGAAGTGCAGATAGTGGCTGAGTGTTACACGAACACCACTGTGAATATAGCAACGGCGTCAAGATTCTTCTCAAGGATGTGCAGTTTACAATTACTGGAGATGCGTGAGTCGGAGCACCATTTGGTGACAGCATTGATCGTAGAGTCATGGCCGGGGGTGTTGCAAAGAACCCAGAAGCACATCAGAGGGTGGAAGGTTGGCCTTGAGGCGGAAATGGGGTTTCCCGTGAGCCAAGCCTACGGTCTGCCAGTAAATGCGAAGTCCTTAGTGAGATCAGTAATGGCCATTCTATGTGGAAGCCACTACCCATTGCACATGGAGATGGTAGAAGTATCCAGCCAGAGGATAATAATTAACAAAGCCTTCTCGGTACCCAAGTGCGTACGGCTGGCTCAAATGTCGCACCACTCACACAGATTGTTGAGGAAAATCCTGGGGACTGTACCAAGAGAACAAAGGGATGACTTGAATGAAATCTGAGGAGAAGAACTCTTGAGCTTTGAAGGCGAAAACACGAGTGACTTCGAAAGACAGAAAACAATCGTGAAGCCGGTTAATAGTTCACCAGCCCATGAGGAGAATGATACCATGAGAAGATGATGGAACTGGAACCTCTACTGGAAGCTTCGGGAGAGCGCAACCTACGGAGCATTGATATCACGCACGCGGAGTGTCCAAGCCACTGTCTGGCACAGACGGTGTGGTACCCGGAGCACGCGAACCTCTGCTTGATATGGGACGTTGAAGAAAATTGGTCGATCGGATTGCCCGATCATCGGCAGAAAGTGACCCTCTTGGTAGTGAGCAAAATCTTGGCGTTGCGATGGATCGAGGAGAACGTGACGAAACATCGGGAGTCGAAGACACCGACAGCGGAGTCGATATATGCTATTGACTAAAGCATGAGACTCGAGTTGTTTGAGACTGCGTGCAAGGTATTCGCCGTACCGATGGAGGTCAGGCACGTATGGAGCCGCATAAGGTTTTTCCCGTGGTTTCGAGCGACACTGACATCCTGGTTGTACATGGTGACGAAGGCACATATGAAAAAATATCATAAAGAGTATCGGCAATTCCAGTCAGAGATAGGACCGGAAGCCTTCAAGAGACCTTTGCTGACCCACAGAAATGCGACCACGACAAGTTGGAAAAGAGTCGGTAGGGTATCTAGAGATAATACCAAGGCGAGGGAAACAATACTGGAAGAAGACTTGGCGAAGAACGTGAGTTTGAGCCTTCATAACTCATTTTGTTTGAACAAGGAATCAAAAGTGAAGGGTTTGCCAAACCAGGCAAAAAGGTTGCAAGAGCAGAGGGAGTGGATGCGATCCTACGAACAACTAAAAGCGTGGGAAGAGATCGTAATCAGCTCCGATGGTGAGGAAGCGCTGCTATGACAGATCATGGTGTCAAACACATCAGGGCCTAACACCTCAAAAGCAAGAAACACGAGTGAGCAAGGAGCTCAATGAGGGATTTTTGAGTCTTGAGAGGGAAAGAAAGGGGCTCAAGTGTGAATTCGGATGAAATCTGAGGTCACGACAAAGAAATTTCAATGTGACGAAATTTTGTTATTAGTAGGCTTTATTTATTATATAAATCAAAAAACTGCATGACAATTTTCTGATTGGATAAGACAAAAGAAATTTTAATCATTAGCTTGCAAAGCGGAAATTTAAGGTGCAGGTGTATGCAGATTTTGATTGCTGTTTAGCGACAGTGTGACAATTTTGCATGGTCGTGAATTTTGGGGTGTAGATAAAGTTAAATCTGCTGCAAACTTCTGTAAATGACCACTGTAAAGGGCCTATTTTTCTTTAAACCCATATGTGACTTAAGTAGGCGACTGTTACAGTGTGTCACCCAATATGGGAGACGTTCAGTAGTAGCTGGGGGATTAAAAGCGTTTTCTTGAATTTGTTCTGATTTGGGAGTTGAACCTAAGTAGTCTGATGGAATATTTGAAGTGCTTTGTTGTCAAGCAGTTGGGGGAGTGTCTTGAATAGTACTGCCTATAAGGTCTAAAGGTTTTGCTTTTGGTGACTGAGGTATATTAAAGTGAACTCTGCGGGTTTGGAAATTTCGGTTTCGTCTTGGATGTATAACTTGTCTATTTATTTTGAGTGTGATTTAAATTTGACCTATATGTCGTACTCTTTTAAGACTTTGTTGTAGAGGTGGGTATATGTTGTATATTGGTTCGTATTGTGGTTCGCTCAAAGGAACGTGGCAAACAACTGGTTCTAGCCGTTCGGACAATCGTGCGTGTCTTTCGTCAAAGTTATATGGATTGTCTTGAAAAAAATGCGTGTTGATGATTGGGAATTTGGAGTATTTGTTGGCGTTATTGGAGGTTCTTGGGATTTTGTCGGTCGGGACTGGTGTGTGGGTTGTTGATTAGCAATTTTGGAAAAATATCAAAGATGAATTTTTTTGAAGATATTTTATGTTTTTTTTATAATTCTTCAATGAAAAGATATGAAAATAATGTTGCTAATGCGAATTTGGTGATTTTAGTTTTTTTATATTTGCACATTGTCATTATGAGGGATGTTTAAAATGTGAAAAAAAGTTATGAAAAGTAGAAAAACATCGGTTCTACTAAAGAGATGTTAAAACATTTAGATAGATACTGAATTATCGTACCTGTGTAGGTGATCAAGGATTTCGGCAAGGTTTCTATAGGCTTGATATAGGGAATAGAAGATTAGCAAAAAGTTGCAAAAAATTGTTAGGAGGAGTGTTAAAATTTCTAAAGTATCAGCTAATAGTCTTATTAAAAAATGAACAAAGGAGAAGGTATTGTTAGAGGGTTTGAAAAAATTTGTTGAAATTTGTTAACCGTTTCAGAAAGAAGCATTGAGGAAATGATTCGTTCTATCGAAATATTTCTCATTTTTTGAGACTAAATTCGAGTGTCGTGGGTTTATTCTTTGATTTTTTGACAAGTGGCTTGGGTTTTGGCAATTTTTGTTGAGGGGAAATTTTATCGTCTCGGAAAGGTTTTCTTTTGTTTTTAATTATTGGATGATTGAGGGTATCTAAGAGATAGTTATACTTAAAGCTAAATGATCATGTTCATTTCGCGCTTTAGGTTAATTTTTGATATCTTGCTTAGGGGGTTTTTGCTTAGGGGGTTTTTGATATCTAAGCTGGGAAAATATTGTTGACTTTTTTTCCGCTTGATAGGGGAGGGTTGTAATAATGAGAGTTTGTGTATATTAGTTGTCAAAATTTAGCGGTTTGCTTACTTTTGACCTGAAGGTTTTGAAGTTATAGTTTTACATACGCTGGAAAGTTATTGTTTGTCGGCCAAAAGAAATCGTGTTTTTAAGAGGTAAAAGTAATAATTAAAATTAAAGTGGTTTTTGAAATTCAACTTTCTTTATTATTTTCGATTGTGGACTGATTCTTCTTTAATCATTTCGTGACTGATTTCAAAATCACGATGATTGTCTATTATTCAGATTTATTTTTTGATCTTGTGGTATTTTTTTTCTATTAAGTTTCTGTTTTTCTTTCTGTTTGAGGTGTTTTGTTATCTAATTTGGGGGGTATTTGGTAATTTGATTCTTCTCTATGTTTTTGTTGGAGTGGTTTTGAATTGGATTTTATATCAGTGTTTTGATTTTGTGTGGAATTGGAATTATCTTGATTATGTTTCAGTCCTGTAAAAGAGTATAATTGAGTTAATTCACAAAGAGCGTACTATTTTGGATAACAAGGTGGAAGATTGTTTCATTGTTGAACAATTTCTTTTTTGTTCGAATCAGTAAACTGGTATGTTACATCTGTGGGTTTATCAATTATTTGATATGGTCATTTTCGGATTGGTTGTAATTCTTTGGAAATACATTTTTGTGTAGTAAAATTTGGAAAGAAAACGTATGTTCCTATTTTTAAGTCTGTAGCTGATATGAATCGAGAATTTGTTGTGAATTTATATTTTGTCTTTGTAACAATTTTTTTGTTATTTTTGATAAATTTCATTGTGTTCTTTATCTCTGTTTAAATTCCCTTCGATATGTGTACCGGAAGCTAATTTTAAGTTTGTGGGTGATGAAAGTGGTCTTCATCTTGGGTATGTAGTGGTAGATTATAACACATTGAGTTTTTATTTGGTTGACAAAAACCTTGTCAATTTTTTTAAGTGTTTGCTGTGAACATTATCGTTTTTCGTGGTTTTTGATTGAAAACCATTTCGTTTATGGCATTCCTAAACTTTTTGTTATTTGTGAATTACAAGATAAGAGGAAAAGTTTTACATCTGTTGACCATTCAGTTTATCGTGTTTCACTTCCATTAATGATACATCTGAGATAATCCTGTAATAAACGGTTCATACCTTCGACTAGTCCATTAGTCCAAGGTGAATGAGATGTACGTGGCTTATGTTTAAAATTATTTAGGCGGCTTAGTGTGATATTTTCATTGTTAATAAATTCAGTGCCACTGTCTGTAACAAGGATTTCAGGTAGTCCGAACTTTGCTATCTAGTGTTCATAAAGTGTTGTATATGCATACTAGGCATTAGAATGAGGTACTGGGCTACATAAAATGTATACGCGTCAATTATGACCATTATTAATGAATTCCCTTCTGAGGCTGGTGATATTGGTCCTTTTGTATTGAATGAAATCCTGTGATTGAAATAGAGAATTTGTATTTTAAAATCTTGTTTTTCTGCAATTTTTTTTGGTGTGGATAGTGTTTACTTAATTGGCATGTTAAGCAATCGTTGCATAATACCTTAATCAAAATTAGGGCATTTGGAAAATAAAAATTTTGAATAAGAATTGAGTATGTTTTTTCTGATCCTCAGTGTCTTTTATTGTGTAGAATATTGTGAAGTATGGAGAGCTTCTACCGTCATACTTAAAGGTAGACAAGGTACTTTGAGAACAGGTGTTTGGTATTCTAAAATATCTGTATTCTCATTTATCCAAATTTTATTATTATTTTTTTTAATATCTAAGAAGTGTCTTGTTTCCTAGAATCGTGATGTCAATTTTATTTGATTTTGTTTTATATTTGTGCCAAAATTTTAGTTGTCTAAATCCTGGGTCAGGATTTGATGTTTCTTGTAAAAATTCTAGTGTAATTGTGTTCTGTAGTTGGTAGAAAAATGTTATCAATTTCTATTTTTGATAAGGTTACTGTGTCAAGTGTGTCATGAAGGTAAAAAAATTGATTTATCTCGTGTTTTGAATCACTGTTCAACATCACGAGCCCAAAGTGTGCATTCTCTGCATTGTGAGCGGAATCGGCAACAGGCCAAAATCAGTTTTGTCGCGGAATCCGCAACATTGCTACTTTTCTTTGATCTTCCATGCTGTTTTGGATTCCACAAACAAATACCTTAATCATTGGAGCGCTGAAAATCGCTCCACAAAAAAGCGAATTTGCAAAATCCGCAACAATATTTATAAAATCCAGCACCGTTTGTGGAATCCACAAACAATTGATAAAACATTTGTATCGTTAAATTGAGCTGTTGCGTAATCGGCAACTGTAATTGGAATCCGCAACTGTAATTGGAATCCGCAAATGGCAAGTGGAATCCGCTTTTTGTTTGCGGATTCCAATTATATATATGTTTATATGTGGTAACGTTTTATCTTTTATCTTTTACTTACTACAGGTGGTCACCAACAACGGTTCACCAACAATACATGAAATCTACCAGTCTCAATTCGATCTCAACTTCGATCTGACCATTTCGTCACCAACTTCGATCCCAATTCCTTTAACCCTCTTTGATCCAAATTCCTGTAACCCAGTCTCGATCCCGATTCTTATGCCAAACTTCGATTCCGATTCCTGTAACCCAACTTCAATCCCAATTACTGCCATCAATCTCAATTCCTGCAAAAGGAACAAATTGAACAAACTTATGAAGTAAACTGAAATAGTGAAATAATTTCAGTTTAATTATGAAATAATGTTCACAGCAAACGCTTCAAAAAATACACAAGGTTTTCGTCAACCAAATAAAAATTCAATGTGTTATAATCTACCACTACATACCCAAGATGAAGACCACTTTCTTCACCCACAAATTTTAAAATTAGCTTCCGGTACACATACCGAAGAGATTCTAAACAGAGATACAGAACACAATGAAATTTATCAAAAAATAACAAAAAAATTGTTACAAAGACAAAGTATAATTTCACAAATAAATTCTCGATTCATATCAGCTACAGACTTAAAAATAGGAACATACGTTTTCTTTCCAAATTTTACTACACAAAAATGTATTTCCAAAGAATTACAACCAATCCGAAAATGAACATATCAAATAATTGATAAACCCACAGATGTAACTTACAAGTTTACTGATTCGAACAAAAAAGAAACTGTTCAACAATGAAATAATCTTCTACCTTGTTATCCAAAATAGTACGTTCTTTGTATAATAACTCAATTATACTCTTTTACAGGACTGAAATATAATCAAGATAATTCCAATTCCATACAAAATCAAAACACTGATATAAAATCTAACTCAAAATCACTTCAACAAAAACATAGCTTCGATCCCGATTCCTGTAACCAAACTTCGATTCCGATTCCTGTAACCCGATTTCAATCCCAATTCCTGCCATCAATCTCAATTCCTGCTAAAAGAACACATTGAACAAACTTATGAAGTAAACTCGCGTTTAAATTAATCAGGTGTTTTCAAATATAGTTAAGGAATTTTCAATAATTAGGGTGTTTTCAAATATAATTTGATCAGGCAAACTTTTCGGGAATATATTTTAGATTTTGCAAATAACCACTCATTTCAGTTGTAGTTCTTCAAATTTTGTTAATCTTTTTTATCTAAAACGGAAGTACTGAAATTAGTTTTTCTTAATAGATAATTTACCTTCTATGAGCAAATTACACCAAACAGATAGTTTACTCTTTATGAGCAACTTTGACGGGCCGGCATATTTTTGAGACCATAACACATACCGTATATTTATTTCGAGTGTGATTTATTTTTGACTTATATGTCGTACTCTATTAACATCTTGTTGTAGAGGTGGATTTATCTAATAATTTGGTTCGTATTGTGATTCGCTCAAAGCAACGTGGCGAACAACTGGTTCTAATGGTTCGGACAATCGTGCGTGTCTTTCATCAAAGGTATATGGATTGTCTCGAAAAAAATGCGTGTTGATGTTTGGGAATTTTGAAAATTTGTTGGCGTTATTGGAGGTTCTTGGGATGTTGTCGGTGGGGACTGGTGTGTGGGTTGTTGATTAGCAATTTTAGGAAAATATCAAAGATTAATTTTTATGAAGAATTTTCATGTTTGTTGTAGTGTTTTTCAATTAAAATAATTAAAAGTAATGTTGCTAATGCAAACTTGATCATTGTTGCTTTTATACTTTTGCACATTGTCATTATGAGGGATGTTTAAAAAGTGAAAAAAATTATGAAAAGTAGAAAAACATCGCTTCTACTAAATAGATGTTGGTACATTCTGAATGTTGGTAGAAGACTTGAGCAGTCCCTCGGCGGACGCGGTCTCTGAGAAGAAGCTGAGGGACACGGCTGCCATGGTTCTAGCGCGATGGAAGACAGCAGCCTACAAGGGTGGCTCCGAACCAAGGAAAGTGACCGAGGGGGTGAAAGAGATGGAGGCCTCGACGAGTCTGCCAACGGAAGAAGACTTCAGACCTCAGAAGGCGAGCACGAAAAGGGGTTCGACGAGTGGACAAACGTGGGAAGTAGACGTTGGCAAAGAATTGATCTCGAGCGAGCACCAGGCTATTGGGAAACAAGTGGCCAGCGACCCTCTTGAAAAAAACGCGACGAGGAATACCGCTCGACCTTGGTGGGTGGCTCTGGGGACAATAAAGAAGCCAGAGGACTGTCTGAAGAAACTCGACCATGAAGTGTCCCTCAAGCGTCGCAATTGGGCTACCCAACAAATATCCGAGATTAACAAATTAGAACAGTTGAGCCAGGTGGAACGAACTTGGCAAAACTTACTGCGGGACTACTTCGAAGAGGCGATGAGAACACCCTCGTCCGCGTTGCCATTGATGGCAAATCCCTTCGTTAGAACAACGGGACAGCTGATGTTCGCATGGAGCTTGGTGAGAATAGAGCTGGAGACGTTGCCCTCGCACGACAAGTTGAAACTGGGCAGCAAGAGTCTAGAGGTTTATCAGATGCTGATGCAGCATATTGCCAGGGATAATTCCGGCTTGAGTCTGACAAGGAGGAAAGATGTTACTTGCTTCTTGAGGTGGATAATGTCTGTAATGACCAACAGTACCATCCAAGGGTGTCAGCAGAGAGCAGCGGGAAGTAAAACTATGGGAAGGAGAATCTCCACAGTCATCTTGAAAGTGTACCAGAGTACTGGTATCGAGAAGGAGGACGACTCCAGGCAATCCCTAGAGAATCATGGGGAAATTGATGAAACACGAAGATTCTACAATAAGAAATTCGAAGAGTGGCATGATGTGCATCGTAAATTGGCGTCAGCCGAAGATTACTCGTGACCCAACAAACGGGGAGAATACCAATACGTATCTGAAGTGATGGGTATTGCATTTAATCCTTTCTTGGATTCAGAGGCCGGGAGCGCTCACAGGAATCACGAAGTTGCGGAACTGTTAATGTTTTGGACAGAGAAGATAATCGAGGTTGATTCAGTGGAAAAGGAAAATCGAGCTTAGGTTTGATTCTCGAGAAAATGCCCAAGGTAGTGAGCGTACCGCGCTCGAACAAGTGAGTAGAATTAAATATGGGGAATGGAAATGGCATGCTGATTACGAATTTAGGAGTGGTTTGGAAGTTGCTGAGGCCTTCCTGGTGCCCACATCCCCACGCAAGCCTAATTGAAGAAATCACGGAGCGAGTGAGACTAGCGCGATGAAGGATGAAGACTTGGGAACTCTGAATGTAGTACACAAGCTGATCTTTCTGTAAATGACCCCTGGCAACACTCAACAGTCTGGGGATTCACTGGCAGACGGCAACACGCGATGAGGACATCGATCTTAAGTCAGGGGAGTATGTGCCAGTGGGTCATATTTGGAAGTTTGACCTTGAGCAATGCGAACAACGTGATTTTGTGGTGAAATGGAGTTTTTCAAAAATTCGAATTGAACATGTAATGCTCAATTTTCTCGCAACAAATGAAAATCTCAGAAACGTAAGATCAGAACAATCGACCTGCAATTGCGGGAAAGTGGTCAAAAACGCAGCGGGAAATTGCTATTCGCAATTTCCAGACATAGGAATCACAATAGAGTAGAGCTGTCTTATCCTGAAATAGGAGACAGAACAATTGCGAAAGAGAAAGATATTGATTCGAAGTGGACCAGAGTGATCCGTCAGTGGAGAGGTAGACAACCGAAGTCTCCCATTGGTCCAATCCCAAAAACTTATTTCTCAAGTTAAAACTTATTTCTTTTGCTGGAATTCGTTAATTGCAAACTTCTTGAGTTAGAACTGAATTACCTTTAATGCTAGAGTTGCTGATTAATTTAGTTACTCCAATTCTCGAGTGTGCTGGTATGTGAGTACCCAATTTAGTTTTCTTGAGAGTGTTTTATAATTGTTATGTTGAGGTAGGGAGAGTTTTAGGTTGCTCCATCTGAAATGGATCAAAGCTCCACTGTCTAAAAAAAAGTAACTGTCCGGACTGTTCCGGTCCGGACTGTTTTTAACGGCGTTCGCGTATTTTGGGTTTTTCGAGAATTAAAAAAAAATGGGGACGTTCTTATTTTCTAGAGTAGAGGGGTATTTTGGTAGTGGTCTTTAAGCTGTAACGAGGGTTTTAGTCTCATGTGGCAAGTGAACCGAATTGGCTCCGAACGTTTGAGGTAGAAAAACACAAAAGATAGTGTCCCTGACTCTTGAGCCAATGGTTATAGGGCCAATTTTTCTTTAACCTCATACGTGACTTAAGTAGGCGACTGTTACAGTGTGTCACCCAATATGGGAGACGTTCAGTAGTAGCTGGGGGATTAAAAGTGTTTTCTTGAATTTGTTCTGATTTGGGAGTTGAACCTAAGTAGTCTGATGGAATATTTGAAGTGCCTTGTTGTCAAGAAGTTGCGGGAGTGTCTTTAATAGTACTGCTAGAAAGGTCTAAAGGATTTGCTTCTGGTGACTGAGATATAATAAAGGGAACTCTGCGGGTATGGAAATTTCTGTTTCGTCCTGGATGTATAACTTGTCTATTTGTTTCGAGTGTGATTTAATTTTCACTTAAATGTCGTACTCTATTAAGACCTTGCTGTAGAGGTGCTTATATGTTATATATTGATTCGTATTGTGGTTCGCTCAAAGGAACGTGGCGAACAACTGGTTCTAGCGGTTCGGGCAATCGTTGTGTCTTTCTTCAAAGGCATATGGATTGTCTTGAAAAAAAATGCGTGTTGATGATTGGGAATTTTGAGTTTTTGTTGGCGTTATTGGAGGTTCATGGGATGTTGTCGGTGGGGACAGGTGTGTGGGTTGTTGAATAGCAATTTTGAAAAAATTTCAAAGATGAATTTTTTTGAAGAAATTTTATGTTTGTTTTAGTATTCTTCAATGAAAAGAATTAAAAATAATGTTGCTAAGGCCAATTTGATGATTTTTGTTTTTATACATTTGCAAATTGTCATTATGAGGGATGTTTAAAATGTGAAAAAAATTATGAAAAGTAGAAAAACATCGGTTCTACTAATTAGATGTTGAAACATTTAGATAGATACTGAATTATCGTACCTGTGTAGGTGATCAAGGATTTCGACAAGGTTTCTATAGGCTTGATATAGGGAATAAAATATTAGGAAAAAATTGCAAAAAATTACTAGGAGGAGTGTTAAAAATTCTAAAGTATCAGCTAATAGTCTTACTAAAAAAATGAAAAAAGGAGAAGGTATTGGTAGAGGGTTTGAAAATATTTGTTGAAAATTGTTAACCGTTTCAGAAAGAAGCATTGAAGGAATGATTCGTTCTGTCAAATTATTTCTCATTTTTTGAGGTTAAATTCGAGTTTCGTCGGATTATTCATTGATTTTTTGACAAGTGGCTTGGGTTTTGGCAATTTTTGTTGGGGGGAAATTTCATCGTCTCGGAAAGGTCTTCTTGGTTTTGTTTTTATTTATTGGATGATTGAGAGTATCTAAGAGATGTTTATACTTTAAGCTAAAAAAAATCATGTTCATTTTGTTCTTTAGGCTAATTTAAAATATTTTGCTTAGGGGGTGTATTATGTCTAAGTTGGGAAAATATTGTTGACTTTTGCTCCACTTGGTAGAAAGGGTTGTAATATTGAGAGTTTGTTTATTTCAGTTGATAATATTTAGCGGTTTGCTTATTTTTGACCTGAAGGTCTTGAAGTTATAGTTTTACTTACGCTGGAAGGTTATTATTTGTCGGCTAATGAAATCGTGTTTTTAAAATGAGGTGATAGAAAGATTCCTATTGGCTGAATTTGAATTAAATTTTTCAAGTGCGTTTTGCGGCATGAAATTGAAAAAATGTACTTGTGTTTGAAATGATTTTAAGAGGTGAAAGTGTTAATTAAAATTAAAGTGGTTTTGGAAATTCAACTTTCTTTATTATTTTAGATTGTGGAATGAATGTTCTTTATTTTTTCGTGACTGATTTCGAAGTCACGATGATTGTCTATTATTCAGTTTTTTTTTTATCTTGTGGTAAGTTTTGTTCTATTAAGTTTCAGTTTTTCTTTCTGTTTGAGGTGTTTTGTTATCTAGTTTGGGGATGTTTGTTAATTTATTTCTTTTCTATGTCTTTGTTGGAGTGGTTTTGAATTATATTTTATATCAGTGTTTTGATTTGGTGTGGAATTGGAATTATCTTGATTATGTTTCAGTCCTCTAAAAGAGTATAATTGAGTTAAATCACAAAGAGCGTACTCTTTTGGGTAACAAGTAAGAATATTTCATTGTTGAACAATTTTTTTGTTCGAATCAGTTAACTTGTATGTTACATCAGTGGGTTTATCAATTATTTGATATGGTCATTTTCGGAGTGGTTGTAATTTTTTGGAAATACATTTCTGTCTTGTAAAAATTGGAAATAAAACGTATGTTCCTATTTTTTAGTCTGTAGCTGATGTGAATTGAGAATTTATTTGTGAATTTATACTTTGTCTTTGTAACAAATTTTTTGTTATTTTTTGATAAATTTTATTGTGTTCTGTATCTCTGTTTAAAATCTCTTCGGTATGTGTACCGGAAGCTAATTTTAAAAGTTTTTAGGGTGATGAAAGTGGTCTTCATCTTGGGTATGTAGTGGTAGATTATAACACATTGAATTTTTATTTGGTTGACAAAAACCCTGTGTATTTTTTTTAGATGTTTGCTGTGAACATTATCGGTTTTCGTGGTTTTTGATTGAAAACCTTTTCGTATGATGACATTCCTAAACTTGTTGTTATTTGTAAATTGTAAGATAAGCGGAAATAATTTACATCTGTTGACCATTCAGTGTATCGTTGTTCACTTCCATTAATGATACATCTGAGATAATCCTGTAAGAAACTGTTCATTACTTCGACTAGTCCATTAGTCCAAGATGATTGAGATTTACGTGGTTTATTTTTAATATTATTTAGGTGGCATAGTGTGATATTTTCATTGTAAATAATTTCAGTGCCACTGTCTGTAACAAGTATTTCAGGTAGTCCGAATTTTGCTATCCAGTGTTCATAAAGGGTTGTGTATGCATAAAAAGAATTACAATGAGGTACCGGGTTACGTGCTACATAAAATTTATACGTGTCAACTTTGACCATTTTATATGAATTCCCTTCTGATGATGGTGATATTTGTCCTTTTGTATCGAATGAAATCCTGTGATTGAAATATAGACCTTGTCCTTTAAAATCTTGTTTTTCTGCTATTTGTTTTTGAAGTGGATTGGGTTAACTTAATTGGCATGTTATGCAATCGTTGCAAAATACCTTAATAAAAAGCAGGGCATTTGGAAAAAATTTGAATAAAAATTTTGAAAAATTTTGAATAAAAATTGAGTATATTTTTTCTGATCCTCAGTGTCCTTTCATTTTGTAGAGTATGTGAAGTATGGAGAGCATCATACTTAAAGGTAGACAAGTTACTTTGAGATCAGGTGTTTCGTATTCTAAAATATCTGTATTCTCATTTATCGAAGTATTATTAAAATTTCTGAAATATCTAAGAAGTGTCTTGTTTCTCAGAATCGTGATGTCAGCTTTATTTGGTTTTGTTTTATATTTGTGCCAAGATTTTAATTGTCTAAAGACTGTGTCAAGGTTTTCATGTTTTGTAAAAAATCTTTTGTAATTTTGTTCTGTTGTTGGTAGGAAAATGTTATCAATTTCCATTTTTGATAAGCGTATTGTGTCAAGTGTGTCATGAAGGTAAAAAAATTGATTTATCTTGTGTTTTGAATCGCTATTCAACATCACGATCCCAAAGTGTGCATTCTCTGCATTGTAAGCAGAATCAGCAACAGGCCAAAATCATTTTTGTTGCGGAATTCGCAACAGTGCTACTTTTTTTTGATCTTCCATGCTGTTTTGGATTCCACAAACAAATACCTTAACCATTGTAGCGCTGAAATCAAGATAATTCCAATTCCACACAAAGTCAAAACACTGATATAAAATCTAATTCAAAACCACTCCAACAAAAACACGGCTTCGATCCTGATTCCTGTAACCAAAAAACGATTCCGATTCCTGTAACCCAACTTCAATCCTAATTCCTGCCATTAATCTCAATTCCTGCAAAAGGAACAAATTGAACAAACTTATGAATTAAACTCGCATTTAAATTAATCAGGTGTTTTCAAATATAGTTAAGGAGTTTTCAATAATTTAGGTGTTTTTATATATAAATTCATCAGGCAATTTTTTCGGGGACATATTTTAGTTTTTGCAATTAACCACTCATTTTAGCTCTAGTTCTTCAAGTTTTGTTAATCTTTTTTATCTAAAACGGAAGTACTGAAAATAGTTTTGACTAATAGATAATTTCTTTTCTATGAGCAAATTACACCAAACAGATAGTTTACTCTTTATGAGCAACTTGACGGACCGGCATATTTTTGAGACCATAACACATACCGCCTATTTATTTCGAGTGTGATTCAATTTTGACTTATATGTCGTACTCTATTAAGATCTTGTTGTAGAGGTGGGTATTTGTAATATATTGGTTCGTATTGTGGTTCGCTCAAAGGAACGTGGCGAACAACTGGTTCTAATGGTTCGGACAATCGTGCGTGTCTTTCATCAGGGATATATGGATTGTCTCGAAAATATTGCGTGTTGATGTTTGGGAATTTTGAGTATTTGTTGGCGTTATTGGAAGTTCTTGAGATGTTGTCGGTGGAGACTGGTGTGTGGTTTGTTGATTAGCAGTTTTGGAAAAATATCAAAGATGAATTTTTATGAAGAAATTTTATGTTTGTTATAGTATTTTTTAATGAAAAGAATTAGAAGTAGTGTTGCTCATGCGAATTTGATGATTGTCGTTTTTATACGTTTGCACATTGTCATTATGAGGGATGTTTAATATGTGAAAAAAATTATGAAAAGTAGAAAAACATCGGTTCTACTAAATAGATGTGGGTACATTCAGATAGATACTGAGTTATCGTACCTGTGTAGGTGATCAAGGATTTTGGCAAGGTTTCTATAGGCTTGATATAGGGAATAGAAGATTAGGAAAAATTTGCAAACAATTGTTAGGAGGAGTATTAAAATTTCTAAAGTATCAGCTTATAGTCCTAGAAAAAATTTGAAAAAAGAGAAGGTATTGTTAGAGAATTTGAAAATATTTGTTGAAAAATGTTAATTGTTTCAGAAAAAAGCATCGAAAAAATGATTTGTTCTGTCGAATTATTTCTCATTGTTTCTACAGTCGAGTTTCGTCGGATTATTCATTGTTTTTTTGACAAGTGGCTTGGGTTTTGGCAATTTTTGTTGAGGGGAAATTTTATCGTCTCGAAAAGGTCTTCTTAATTTTGTTTTTATTATTGGATGATTGAGGGTATCTATGAGATGATTATACTTTAAGCTAAATGATCATGTTCATTTCGCTCTTTATGGTAATTTAAAATTTTTGCTTAGGGGGTTTTTGATGTCTAAGTTGGGAAAATATTGTTGACATTTTGTTCCACTTGATAGGGGAGGGTTGTAATATTGAGATTTTGTTTGTTTCAGTTGTTAATTTTTAGCGGTTTGCTTATTTTTGACCTGAAGGTCTTGAATTTATAGTTTTACATACGCTGGAAGGTTGTTATTTGTCGGCTAATGAAATCGTGTTTTTAAAATGAGGTGATGGAAAGATTCATATTGGCTGAATTTGAACTAAATTTTTCATGCTTGAGAAAATGTACTTATGTTTAAATTGATTTTAAGAGGTGAAAGTGTTATTTAAAAATAAAGTGGTTTTTAAAATTCAACTTTCTTTAATATTTTAGATTGTGGAATGAATGTTTTATAATCCTTTCGTGTCTGATTCCGAAGTCATGATGATTGTCTATTAGTCAGACTTATTTTTTGACCTAGTGGTAGATTTTTTTCATTTAAGTTTCTGTTTTTATTTTTGTTTGAGGTGTTTTGTTATCTAATTTGGGGGGTGTTTGGTAAATTAATTCTTTTCTATGCATTTGTTGGAGTGGTTTTGAATTAGATTTTATATCAGTGTTTTGATTTTGCGTGGAATTGGAATTTTCTTGATTATACTTCAGTCATGTAAAAGAGTATAATTGAGTTATTTCACAAAGAGCGTACTCTTTTGGATAACAAGGTAGAAGATTATTTCATTGTTGAACAATTTCTTTTTTGTTCGAATCAGTAAACTTGTATGTTACATCAGTGGGTTTATCAATTATTTGATATGGTCGTTTTCGGAGCTGTTGTAATTTTTTCGAAATACATTTCTGTGTTGTAAAAATTGGAAAAAAACATATCTTCCTGTTTTTAGGTCTGTAGCTGATGTGAATCGAGAATTTTTTTGTGAAATTATATTTTGTCTTTGTAACATTTTTTTGGTTATTTTTCGATAAGTTTCAATGTGTTCTTTATCTCTGTTTAAAATCCCTTCGGTATGTGTTTTGTGGGTGATGAAAGTGGTCTTCATCTTGGGATTGTAGTGGTAGATTATAACACATTGAATCTATATTTGGTTGACAAAAACCTTGTGTTATTTTTTGAATCGTTTGCTGTGAACATTATCGGTTTTCGTGGTTTTTGATTGAAAACCATTTCGTATGATGGTATTCCTGAACTTGTTGTTATTTGTGAATTATAAGACAAGAGGAAACGTTTTACATCTGTTGACCATTCCGTGTATCGTGTTTCACTTCCATTATTGATACATCTGAGATAATCCTGTAATGAACGGTTCATACCTTCGACTAGTCCATTAGTCCAAGGTGATCGAGATTTACGTGGTTTATGTTTAATATTTAACAGGTGTCAGTTCTCGTTGTTAATAAATTCAGTGCCAGTGTCTGTAACAGGGATTTCGGGTTGTCCGAATTTTGCTATCCAGTGTTCATAAAGGGTTGTGTATGCATAAAAAGAATTACAATGAGGTACCGGGTTACGTGCTACATAAAATTTATACGTGTCAACTTTGACCATTTTATATGAATTCCCTTCTGATGATGGTGATATTTGTCCTTTTGTATCGAATGAAATCCTGTGATTGAAATATAGACCTTGTCCTTTAAAATCTTGTTTTTCTGCTATTTGTTTTTGAAGTGGATTGGGTTAACTTAATTGGCATGTTATGCAATCGTTGCAAAATACCTTAATAAAAAGCAGGGCATTTGGAAAAAATTTGAATAAAAATTTTGAAAAATTTTGAATAAAAATTGAGTATATTTTTTCTGATCCTCAGTGTCCTTTCATTTTGTAGAGTATGTGAAGTATGGAGAGCATCATACTTAAAGGTAGACAAGTTACTTTGAGATCAGGTGTTTCGTATTCTAAAATATCTGTATTCTCATTTATCGAAGTATTATTAAAATTTCTGAAATATCTAAGAAGTGTCTTGTTTCCCAGAATCGTGATGTCAGCTTTATTTGGTTTTGTTTTATATTTGTGCCAAGATTTTAATTGTCTAAAGACTGTGTCAAGGTTTTCATGTTTTGTAAAAAATCTTTTGTAATTTTGTTCTGTTGTTGGTAGGAAAATGTTATCAATTTCCATTTTTGATAAGCGTATTGTGTCAAGTGTGTCATGAAGGTAAAAAAATTGATTTATCTTGTGTTTTGAATCGCTATTCAACATCACGATCCCAAAGTGTGCATTCTCTGCATTGTAAGCGGAATCAGCAACAGGCCAAAATCATTTTTGTTGCGGAATTCGCAACAGTACTACTTTTCTATGATCTTCTATGCTCGCTTTGGATTCCACAAACAAATACTTAAATCACTGTACCGCTGAAAATTGCTCCACAAAAAAGCAAATTGGCGGAATCCGCAACAATATTTATGGAATCCAGAACAGTTTGTGGAATCCACACACAATTGATGAAACACTTGTATCGTTAAATTGTGCTGTTGCGTAATCCGCAACTGTAAGTGGAATCCGCAAATTGTAAGTGGAACCTGCAAATTGTAAGTGGAATCCGCAAATTGTAAGTGGAATCCGCATTTTGTTTGCGGATTCCAATTACATATCTGCTTATATGTGGTAACGTTTTATTTTTTATCTTTTATTTAGTACAGGTGTTCACCAACAACGGTTCACCAACAATATATGACGTCTACCAGTCACAATTCGATCTCAACTTCGATCTGACCAACTTCGTCACCAACTTCAATCCCAATTCCTGTAACCCAATTTCGATCCCAATTCCTGTAACCCAATTTGATCCCGATTCCTGTAACCAGGCTTCGATCCCGATTCCTGTAACCAAACTTCGATTCCAATTCCTGTAACCCAACTTCAATCTCAATTCTTGCCATCATTCTCAATTCCTGCAAAAAGAACACATTGAACAAACTTATGAAGTAAACTCGCGTTTAAATTAATCAGGTGTTTTCAAATATAGTTAATGAATTTTCAATAATTAGGGTGTTTTCAGATATATTTTGATCAGGCAAACTTTTCGGGAATATATTTTAGTTTTTGCAAATAACCACTCATTTCAGCTGTAGTTATTCAAATTTTGCTAATCTTTTTTATCTAAAACGGAAGTACTGAAATTAGTTTTTCTTAATAGATAATTTACCTTCTATGAGCAGATTACACCAAACAGATAGTTTACTCTTTATGAGCAACTTTGACGGGCCGGCATATTTTTGAGACCATAACACATACCGTATATTTATTTCGAGTGTGATTTATTTTTGACTTATATGTCGTACTCTATTAACATCTTGTTGTAGAGGTGGGTTTATCTAATAATTTGGTTCGTATTGGGATTCGCTCAAAGCAACTGTTTCTAATGGTTCGGACAATCGTGCGTGTCGTTCATCGAAGGTATATGGATTGTCTCGAAAAAAATGCGTGTTGATGTTTGGGAATTTTGAACATTTGTTGGCGTTATTGGAGGATCTTGAGATGTTGTCGGTGGGGACTGGTGTGTGGGTTGTTGATTAGCAATTTTGGGAAAATATCAAAGATTAATTTTTATGAAGAATTTTCATGTTTGTTGTAGTGTTCTTCAATTAAAATAATTAAAAGTAATGTTGCTAATGCGAATTTGATGATTTTCGCTTTTATACTTTTGCACATTGTCATTATGAGGGATGTTTAAAATGTGAAAAAAAAATTATGAAAAGTAGTAAAACATCGCTTCTACTAAATAGATGTTGGTACATTCTGAATGTTGGTAGAAGACTTGAGTAGTCCCTCGGCGGACGCGGTCTCTGAGAAGAAGCTGAGGGACACGGCTGCCATGATTCTAGCGCGATGGAAGACAGCAGCCTACAAGGGTGGCTCCGAAACAAGGAAAGTGGCCGAGGGGGTGAAAGAGATGGAGGCCTCGACGAGTCTGGCAACGGAAGAAGACTTCAGACCTCAGAAGGCAAGCACGAAAAGGGGTTCGACGAGTGGACAAACGTGGGAAGTAGACGTTGGCAAAGAATTGATCTCGAGCGAGCAGCAGGCTATTGGGAAACAAGTGGCCAGCGACCCTCTTGAAAAGAACGCGACGAGGAATACCGCTCGACCTTGGTAGGTGGCTCTGGAGACAATAAAGAAGCAAGAGGACTGTCTGAAGAAACTCGACCATGAAGTGTCCGAAACAGTAAGAAAACAGTCATGACAACAAACAGTATAAACAGTTCAAGTTGTTCATTCCAAGTCATAAAAAATATCCTGGGCGGAATCGGCCGTATTATGTCCAAATAATTCTCGGTAGTTATCCTCGATGGCATATCTACCACGGCATGCATTTATATGGCATCGGATTTTGCTCATGAGGAAATCTCTGTGTTCGTCGAACTTGAGAGATTTGATCAGAGTTCGTTTCTTGCTGGAAACAAATATGATTTTTCCCCCAGTACAGAACCCCAAGATTGATGGCATTCAAAAAGTCCTGAGGTTATACTGCCCAAAAATTTAGATAAACCAATGGCCTTTCTGGTTACTGGTGTAGCTGGAACCAATATGAAAATTTGTCCTGTTTTTTCCTCATCAAGCCAACGCGTTTTTTTATTGCCGAAAATTTCCCAAAAATTTGGCCAATTGGGTGAGTAATATCACTCAGATTGCAGCTAAAATTGTTCTAAAACGACGAACAAGAGAATAAAATAATAAATCTTAAAGGTTTTTGAAAAACAACGAAATTGAAACAAACAGCCACATACCAAAAAATCTTCCTCAGCAAGCTCCGCCAATAAAGAAAGCATTCTCAGAGTGACATCCGTTTTTTCGATGGAACTCATTCCAGCAAATGCTCGTTTCTTCGAATAGTCGAATTTCAAATAATCAACATGAAACTTTTCTCCGGCGCGCAAGATAGTCGATCCTAGCTAAAATCACAAAATAGAATACGGTGTATTAAAAAAAACGGTAAAACAAACTACCTAGCTAAAATCACAAAATAGAATACGCTAAATAAATAGAATACGGTAAAATAAATACCAATGAAATTAAGACTCAGTTGCATCCAGAAATGCAATTTTCAGGATATCAGATGAAATCGATGATCATACAGAAAATAAGGATAGTTGGATGTGATTAATTAGTAGATTAGTTTTACATTTGATTAGTTACTAGACATTTTCACCTGTATTACACCGTTGATGCATGGAGAAAATTTGATGGGAATGTCACTTTCTGGCCACTCAAAATAATCGAGGCGACTCAAAATATCTTCCTGCGGATTTTCCACCTTGTTTGTTTTTTTTGGCCTTGGGCTCTGAGGGTTTTTATTCGGGTCTAGATTTCTCAGCATGCGTAATCATGAATTTATGAAATTTCTCTGGCACTGATTCTCCGGCGACTCGTTTCCTTGACTCGCCTTGTGACTCGTTTCTCAACTCGGAGTACCTAACGTAAAAAATGTCACTGCATGATGGTCCATTCCCCGCAGTATCCTAAGGCTTGTCGACCAAACGAACCTTGCACTGGGACACAAAAGTATCTTTGATGATGACAATCCCTTTTGTGACACTCCCAGCATGTTCAAAAAAGACCATCGAGTCCCCGTGCAGCCGTGTGGTGTTGAAGGGTAGTTTCTCTTTTCTCGAATTACCCCTTCTGCTCAAGTAACATTGTGTTCGTGAAATTTTCTTATATTCAATGCTGTTGCGTTTTTTTTGTCTTCGGGACACTAAAGATGCCACTTCTCGGCCAATCAGACCCTCCAATCGCTGATTAATGATAAAACTACAGTACTTTCCCAGATGGAAGTGACGGCATCGAGGACTTGACATGGATGAAAGACTCTAATATCTGGCTGAACTGAGGAGCGATTGAATTATTGAAATGAAATGAGCCTTGGTTCAAGAACTGACTATTGACAGTTTTCCCTGATAATGACGGCTTTACTGATAAGAACTGCACTGTCTAGTTCCTCTTATCAGTTCATTGTTAATTAGTCGTCTTACCTTTAGGCAGTAATTATAGCATAGATGCTACTGTCATCTGGTGTACTAAAAGAATGGAAAATGTCGAAGCTGTTCCTTGGTGGACTCATAGCTAGATATCCTGGTGTTTCGATTAAACTGGTGCTGATAAGCGATGGGAGCTTTGCCGCTAAATTGGAGTCAGTTCATCCTCATCTTGGGCTCAATATTAGTTGCATCTCTCATTTTTCATCACAATCTAGTAAAAAAAATTAGGGACTCAAAATAAATGTCAGACGCCAAAAACTCATGTTCAGTGCCTTCCAGTTCTCCATCAACATTTGCAGTGCCTTCTAACATCTATGTGCCTCTGTCACCACTCGCAGCACCAGAGACGACATCATTTGCTCCTCCGACACCGGTAATTCCTCTGCGAGCAGTCCTGCGACCTTTTGCCTTGCCAATTCCGCCGATATATGGGAAACCACATACCCCCCTGCGACATGTCCATTCAGGCCCCTCGATGGTACATCAGTGCCAGCCTCAGCAGTGTCAGCCATATCCAGCCTACCTGGTTTCCTACATGTCGGCATCGCCGTATCCGAGTTCTCCATGGCCATCGGATTTTCACCACTATCGAGAGGTTGAAAGACAACCGCATGACCATGAGAGGCAAACCCACACTCCCATAGAACACCGAGTCCATGATCCCACAAAGTTACAAGACCACATGAACGACGAGCCCACAGAAGGGATCATGCACAGCCAGATAATGTAGACGAAACTGTGAGTTGAAGAAACAATTTCACATCACACAAGCCTAAAGGTTTTGGTAAACCAAATACTGAAACTAAATCATATTCAACTTTAGCAACCTGGAAAAGCCTCCTGAGCCGAAAACCCGATATTAAACGAGACTCTCAATGAAGTCATTTTACAGAATGTCCAGAGGTCGAATGGCTGCGCCGATTAAAGAAACGGAACCTTGACCCACAAAGAACAATTGACCTTGTTCAGGGCCATTGTCACGTTTCTGTTCACGAGCACAGGGATGCTCCAGAAAATGATCATCAACACCACGGTACATGCTGTCGTCCTGGCGATTGTCAACATAGAGGAAAAAAGTGAAGACAATACGTGGAGCTGAGCACAGAACCAGCAGCCTGTAAGTATCTTTTTAAACCTAAAACAATGATTTAATAAAAAAACACTGATGACTTGATTTGGCGACTCAATTTTATAGTGTCAACTTCTCGCGTCTCCCAAAAAATTCCAGTCTGACTAGTACAAGGTATGAAATTGTACTATAGAGAGGCCAGAACCCATTTAAAAAGGAGTAATATGAGCTATGTTGTTCAGCGGGCTTTTCGAGACACAAAAAACAATGGTGACGACTCAATTATTTTTCGTCAATTCATTTGGGAACGCGGTGTTCCGGGTTGCTCCACTAGTTGATATGTTCAAACGCCAGGTAGATCAATCGATATAAAATTTCAATGTCTTCCAAAGGTACTTTTATATCAAAATTGAAACTGACGTGGAATCACATGTAATAATTTCGTTTTTCTAGATTAACATCATGAATCTGGAACCGCTGAAGCGTTGTCTCGCACGTAAGGTTGCGAAGCTTATGCCTTTGTCTACCAGCTCTACGTTTGAGATGGAAAAGCTGAAGAGGCAAGCTTCAGAAGTTCACCAGAAATTGGACGGACACACCTAAGAAGAGGTACTGTTAGCAGTGCCATCCCGATGAGATTCTCAACGTTACGTTCGCCAGGTGCAGCGCGCACATATCTTTGTTCAAGAGATGACGACTTCCCATGAGCTGTCAAGTAAAGCTACAAATTTTTACTCAAAGCAGAAGTGGGCAAACCATGACCTGAAGAAGGTGGTTGACCATGTGTCGAAGCTGCCGAATGATGGATCAAAGAGATAGTTTCAGCCGCTTGAGAAAACCAAAAGCCTGACACATACCGCCAACGGCATTGAGAACTTTCCGTATGAGGCTCAGGAAGAGTTGCAGAGTCCTGCATTGACCCAGAGTTAGGTCGGCAAATTTGATGTGATATTTGCCGTCTTTGGAAGAGGTACTTTATAATTTTAATAACTCGATAGTTATCTTAAAATTATAAAGTACCTCCTTAAAAAATATCTTACTAATAAAATTTCATTTTTGAATCAGTTCATTTTTCAATCAGTGCTTTCTTTTTTACTAGGTTTGATTGCTATGCAACCGTTTAAGAAAGATGACGTGTTGGTGGATTACCACAGCAAAGTCGTCACCAACATCAATGCCGACCAGTACTGTCTCCAACCAGGAGTTCTAAGCGAATACGTATTGCAAATTGCGGGTCCTCCTAGGCGACTGATCGACGAATCAAATGAGGAGTGCCCGAAACACAAATTGGTCGTTTGCCTGGGTCGTTCGGCAAACCACGCCACCCAGAAGAAAAACAAGGCCAATATGAAGATGGTGGAAGTTGTACTTTCCATCAGAGGTGAGAGAGTAGTCATCCTAAAAGCCAGGAGAGACATTGCACCTTTTGAGCAATTGCGCTTTGACTATGGAGACAAAGTTGCTCAAGCGTTGTTTGATGAAAGCAGATAAATGGATTTTGGATTTTCTACAAAACTTCAAACTCGTTCCGTTCCGGGTAACGTTTTTATCAGTTTTCGAGAATTCAGTTTTCGATTCTAAATTTTCAATTTATAATAGTGCGTTTGTGTTCTTGATTTCAAATTTTAAACCTGTTCAAATTATGTTCAAATTTACTAAATAAATTTTCTAATAATAAACCCTGAATATATATAATTATGTGCATTTACTAAGCAATTGAGAAAAACGTGATTAGGAATGAATTAACATTAAAAAGTGAATGATCCAAATAAACTGAAAAACCAAAATAGTCGCTTTCAATGAAATGTTTAAAATCTGAAAGAGTGTATCCAGGAATTTAGTTAAGTAGTGGTTTAAGATTTGTTCGTGGATTCCACAGACCGTGCTTAAGTATTTGTTCGTATTTTCTGCCTTCATTGTTCTAGCTAGCCAGTGTTCAAGATGGTTAGTGCTGGATTTCTGCGGAATCAGAGAACAGTTTGTTGAATCAATCAAAACAAACTGTTGCGCTCTAATACAAATGTATTAGTAAATATTACGTGAGATCATAAAAAATCATTTTCGCCCGAAAATGGTTCAAGGCGATTGATGGAAGCTTCAAATTGGTCGACTTATCGACTTAGAGTTTGAGATAATAACATGATTATGATGGATTACGAATGTCTTAATCTAAAGCAACATTAAAAAGAGAATAATCGAACGATGGTCGATATGAAACATACTTAGCACGTATCTAATTAGTCTACTGATTCTACAAACTCTACAAATCGGAAAACGAAGAAATTGGAAAATAGAGTTTTAATGAGTTCAATGAGTTTTAAATGGAATCGGCGTTAATTTTCCAAAGTTTGTTGTACGTCCTGATCGTGTATTATTGAACTGAATGCGCCTCGGGCCGCAGCTGGTATTATTATTTTGTTGTCCAAGAAAAGTAGATCATCTCTGGTGTGCAGGTCCTTCTCATAGTTTTTCATGTAGAATTTCCAGTGGACGTCCTGTCGTCAGTCGTGTGATTAGATCCCATAAGACTTTGTCATCCTTGGTCATTATTTGTAGTAATTTCTTGGAGCAATGCTTTTCTGGTATAATTGGGGAAGAAGGTGAAGATAAGTTAGCTATGTAGCGTTTCATTAAGTTAAAGTGATCATCGTTAAGGTTGTCTGTAAATTTCATGGCAATTTTGTATTCCTCTCGTACGGGGACCGATCGTCTAGCAGACCAATCTGGGACGATTACTAAAGGTTCAGAAATTTTTGATAATGAAGTTCACGTGGTATCAATCTTTTTGGTAGCAAACTATCGTTCAGCGTTATGAAATATAGTAGGGCCCAAAACGAAATGATTTTGTAGTTAAAAAGCGAATTATCTAGCGATAAATAAAAGCTGCAATAATTCTATGATTAAATGAAGTTTAAGAGCTATCGATTCGAATTTGACGAATCACATCGCTTGAATTACTCGTTCCCGACGGAAGAAAATTTTTTACAATTGAGTTTACAGCGACCGACAATCGATCTAATTTTTTTCTAATTAAAACGGTAGAATTTTGAATCAAAATAGCTCTTTTCAATCAAAATTGAAAACGTAAAAGGGTATTTCCACGAACTTAGTTTAGTAATGATTTAAGAAATGATTTAAATAGCTTCAAATTTAAATCTATGACGGCTATGAATTAATTCGAATTTACAATCTCGGGCGGTTACGAAATAATTCTACGATTAGTTGTCACTGTTCTTCCATCATATAGTGAGATTGGAATCAGTTGTTACAATTACAGCTGTTACATAAAATTTTGTTTAGCCCAGTTAAACTAAAATCAACAACATTGTTTAAAATCCCTAGGCAAAATCCAACATTGTTTTATCCCTAAGCATTTTGTTAAATAATTAAGCAATTCAACTAATCGAATCACTTTTGACAGTTTCAATTGGTTGCGTTAAGCCAAAAGCACGACTGTTTTTGACACGGCTACAAAGATTTCAAATTCTAAAAGGGTATATTCACGAACTTAGTTGAGTAATGATTTAAGATTTGTTCTTGGAATCCACAGATGACGGTAGTGTCTTTGTTCGTAAATTCTGCATTCGTTGTTCTAGCTATTTTCATTGTTCAATGCTGGTGGGTTATCAAATTACGGATTTACAAATCAAAATGGCCAATTCATTCAGATCTTTAATTTCATATTTACTTTCTAAAAAGATATATCCAGGAATTTATTTAAGTAATGATTTAAGACTTGTGCGTGGATTCCACAGACAATGGTTAAGTATTTGTTCGTAGTTTCCGCATTCATTGTTCTAGCTAGCATTGTTCAAGCTGGTTAGTGCTGAACTTCTTCGGAATCCGCTAACAGTTTGAGGAATCAATAGAAACAAACTGTTGCACTCTACTACAAATTTATTATTAAATTTTACCTGAGATCATAAAAAACCATTGTCGCCCGAAAATGGTCCAAGGCGGTTGATGGGAGCTTCAAATTGATCGACATATCGACTTAGAAAATGAGATAATAACATGATTATGAATGAATTACGAATGTCTTAATCTAAAGCAATATTAAAAAGAGAATAATCGACCGATGGTCGATATGAAACATACTTAGCACGTATCTAATCAGTGCTTAATTAGCTAAAACTGAGTCTACAAACTCTACAATTCGGAAAATGAAGAAATTGAAAAATAGAGTTTTAATGAGTTCAATGAGTTTAAATGTAATCGGCGTTAATTTTTTCTAAATTTTGTTGTACGTCCTGATCTATCGTCGACGATATTTTGCTCCCGGAATCTTGCTCTGCGACTATGATGGGTGGTTTCCCGTTGGGATACTTCCGCGCTGTCTCAACATACCCCGACTTTGCGAGGGGAATAAGGAGATCAGAAGGTGACTAGCACAAGAAAGCAGCGGCGGTCTGATTGTAGATCTGAGCTGGGTGGCAAAAGGATGCGTTTCTGGATGGCAAAATATTGGGTCGAGAGCGGATCCGAAGGGTGATGGTCCAGGAAGACTGCTGTCTTGAGACGATTCTGAGGAGAATCCAGAATGACGATAACTTCTGTTTATCCACCCAGACCTAACCCTAACCACCCAGACTCTTTTTTGCCCGGAAATGGTACAAGTATGATGTTATTAACGGATGCCAATGAAAAATTAGCGATTTGATGTGCTTGCAAAGTTTCAATTTCGGCCTGAAGTCCCTTCGGCTTAAAGTAGCGTCGGAAGTAGAAGTCCTAGACTCCACGAAAGGACCCCAAGAAAGGCCTCCGACGGGATAGGTAGGGTACACCACTAGCGGCGCTGGTTACTTGAACGTCGTTTTAACACTCAAGTCGTCGAAATTGATCTCTCGTTTGGTTGTGCTGTTTTGAGCTGATAACTATGTGGGCTGAGTTTGTTCAGCTACACCAAGGGGGGTACTTGGGAATCAGTATCTAGAATCTGCGGTGATTTTTCAGCTCTATGTTTCCTTAGAGCCACTATTGCAGAAACCCTACTTTCACCGCTAGTTTGACATTGCTCCATCAAAAGTGGTCGCTTGTCATTGACGTAAATAGTTGAAAAATCACTCCCCGAATGTTGCTGATAACAGTCGGATCAATAACTGAATCAGAGTAAAGAGATTCCACTATAACAACTTGAAATCCTTACCCGCAAACTCACGGCACTGGATGACAGCAGGTGACAGTTGTTTTGCCAGCTCTTTCGTTTGGTTTTTGCCCAGTATCACTAGATTCCAAATCAGTTGTTGACTCGTTTTTAGCTTTTCAGTTTGCTACAGTCATCGTTCCTTTGACCAAATCTTTGTCATCTTTCAGCAGAAGAAAGCAGTTAGGTGTCTTGGAATGTCCCCGAAGAATGGTTTGAGCATTGTCTTTGGTTAGGACAATACCTCCTAAATCATGGATTCATTTCTCCACCATAGCTTGTGGTGCTAGATTCAGTTTTGCTTTCTTTGCCGCAACTGCTGCCGCTGTACATCCGAAAGTACCCAGCACATGAAATCTCAAACCAGAAAGCAGCAGACTAGATGAACGCTTTTCACAGACGGCAATTTCCGGGAATTCTAGATTTTTGACATATTTGTAAATACGACGGGATAGGATTGGTTTCTCCCAAGACGTCTCCCGCAATGTTTAGAAAATTACGTGTGCATTTGCCAGATTTGATTACCTTGCAGAATGAAAAAAAAAAACATTTCGAGGAAAAATGGGTCTTGGTTATGCAATCTTCCTCCGCCTCGCATTTTCCTGCTTTGAAAATCCTTGTTCAAATGGTGGTTGGATTTTTCGAGAGCTTCGCAGAAATTTTCCCTGGGAAATTGTATAAAATTGCTCACCACAAGCTGCGGCATTAAGAGTAATTTTAGTTTGTAGGGAGTGTATCGTTAATCTCCAAAGAAAAGCACTGAAACTTGATAGTAAATTTCAGCCCACTTTTTGTACTCTATAGCGTTACAATCACCTCTTGCTCCTATGAATTGCGTGGATTCATTCAAGCTCTTTCTCAAAAGTTTACTCGCATCTTTAGTGGTGATGCGCCCGAGGGTTTTTCTATGAACTTGAACTTTCGATACGAGACTCGGGTAGTTGGTGTGTAGCAGTTTTACAGACTTAACGTACGTATCTGTATTTTCTTTGGGGCGAGCAACAACTTCTTTTTTCCCTGCTCGTTCGAAGAGATCTTCAATTTCTGCGCTGGCCTAGTTCATTTCTTCCTTGTCGGCAATTACAGTCAGCGCGCAGATTCCAGAAAGAGAGACTGCACCCACTTTTCCAGCTTTGTCTGTTCCTCCTATCAAGACAGTGGTGAAATGAAAACATGGCTTTTTGGCCCACCGTCTGGTCAATTTTTTTGCAAAGCGCTGAATGGCAAATTTTTTGTGAGGATGCATGTCATTAATTTTTGTGTGCCATTTTACGAAGATCTGTTTCCACACATTTAGTAATCATACGGGGGGCATCTGGACAAACGCATCGAATATCTTCGATGCTGACCAGTGACGTCATGGGTAACTTTCTTCGAAATGGCACATTGAGTTCAGCTCTTTTACCAGTCTCTGGCTCGCAAGTTAGTGGGCGGAAGTCTGTAGTGTCATTTGACAAATACAGTGGGAGCCACGAGACTGTATCAGATGACTTCTCATTAGAGACACCAATAACCAGCCGCAACAAAAATGGTGAATCGCCACTATAGGTCAGCTTTGCTCCTAACTGCCTTAGGGAATTTGTAGGGCTGTACAACCAACTCGATTATTGGTCGCCTGCTGTGGTGGGACCAACGTTCTGCTCCATAGCGTATCTGCTATCTTTTCCACGGTACGCTGAATTTAAGGATAAAACTATTCTACAAAACTTCAAACTTGTTCCGTTCCGAAAAACGTTTTTATCAGTTTTCGAGAATTCATTTTTTGATTCTCAATTTTCAATTTATAATGGTGCTTTTTTATGAGTTTATATTTTAAACCTGTTCAACTTATGTTCAAATTTACTAAATAAATTTTCTAATAATAAACCCTGAATATATATAATTATGTGCATTTACTAAGCAATTGAGACTAAAACGTGATAAGGAATGAATTAACATTAAAATGTGAATGATCAAAATAAACTGAAAAAAAAAAACAAAATAGTCACTTTCAATGAAATGTTTAAAATCTGAAAGGGTGTATCCACGAATTTAGTTAAGTAGTGGTTTAAGATTTGTTCGTGGATTCCACAGACTATGGTTAAGGATTTGCTGGTAATTTCCGCATTCGTTGTACTAGCTAGCCATTGTTCAAGCTGGTTAGTGCTGAACTTCTTCGGAATCCGCTAACAGTTTGAGGAATCAATAGAAACAAACTGTTGCACTCTACTACAAATTTATTATTAAATTTTACCTGAGATCATAAAAAACCATTGTCGCCCGAAAATGGTCCAAGGCGGTTGATGGGAGCTTCAAATTGATCGACATATCATAGTGCTTTTTTATGAGTTTATATTTTAAACCTGTTCAACTTATGTTCAAATTTACTAAATAAATTTTCTAATAATAAACCCTGAATATATATAATTATGTGCATTTACTAAGCAATTGAGACTAAAACGTGATAAGGAATGAATTAACATTAAAATGTGAATGATCAAAATAAACTGAAAAAAAAACAAAATAGTCACTTTCAATGAAATGTTTAAAATCTGAAAGGGTGTATCCACGAATTTAATTAAGTAGTGGTTTAAGATTTGTTCGTGGATTCCACAGACTATGGTTAAGTATTTGTTGGTAATTTCCGCATTCGTTGTACTAGCTAGCCATTGTTCAAGCTGGTTAGTGCTGAACTTCTTCGGAATCCGCTAACAGTTTGAGGAATCAATAGAAACAAACTGTTGCACTCTACTACAAATTTATTATTAAATTTTACCTGAGATCATAAAAAACCATTGTCGCCCGAAAATGGTCCAAGGCGGTTGATGGGAGCTTCAAATTGATCGACATATCGACTTAGAAAATGAGATAATAATATGATTATGAATGAATTACGAATGTCTTAATCTAAAGCAATATTAAAAAGAGAATAATCGACCGATGGTCGATATGAAACATACTTAGCACGTATCTAATTAGTGCTTAATTAGCTAAAACTGAGTCTACAAACTCTACAATTCGGAAAATGAAGAAATTGAAAAATAGAGTTTTGATGAGTTCAATGAGTTTAAATGTAATCGGCGTTAATTTTTTCTAAATTTTGTTGTACGTCCTGATCTATCGTCGACGATATTTTGCTCCCGGAATCTTGCTCTGCGACTATGATGGGTGGTTTCCCGTTGGGATACTTCCGCGCTGTCTCAACATACCCCGACTTTGCGAGGGGAATAAGGAGATCAGAAGGTGACTAGCACAAGAAAGCAGCGGCGGTCTGATTGTAGATCTGAGCTGGGTGGCAAAAGGATGCGTTTCTGGATGGCAAAATATTGGGTCGAGAGCGGATCCGAAGGGTGATGGTCCAGGAAGACTGCTGTCTTGAGACGATTCTGAGGAGAATCCAGAATGACGATAACTTCTGTCGACGAATTTGTGGTCGTTTGTATGAGCGTCGGGTTTCCGCCAGTCAACTTTCCACTGGTTGTGTTTTTCTGAGGGTTGGCTCTGGTTGACTTCTGGGGCGGCAATGACTTCATCTTCCGGCTAAAATGTGTCCATTTTCCAAAGTGACCATGTGGTTCGAAGAATCAACAATCGCCTCAGTAGGCCGTTTCCGATTAGAAATTGTCAGTGGGATGTCCGAGTCTGAGGAGAAGGTTGGGGTTGCTCGACTTCCATGGGTAATCTTTGCCAGTGGGATGTACGAGACTGAGGAGACGATTGGGGGTGCTCGACTTCTTTGGATAATTTTTGCCAGTGGGATTTCTGAGTCCGAGGAGGAGTTCATCACCTCTTCCTCGTATCAGTCCTCTGCTCCATCGTGTAGCTCCCGGCGGTCTGATTTGGTTGACTTTCACTGATCTAAACGATTATCAAAATAGACCAAAAAGCGTCCGAAGGGCCGGCGAAATCTAAATTAGTTTTTTATCGTTAATGAAAATTCCAGTATTTGCTCATATGCTCTGATCCCAAAACACCCGTAGGTTCTTACCGGCTTTTGAACATTGTTTGCAAGGTTCGCCGTGGTGATCTATTTCCCTATAAATATGTGGCCACCAAATAAATTCAGCCAGAAACTTCATGCCAAACTGGCCTAGATAGGACTCGTGTTTTATCGAACTGAATGCGCCTCGGGCCGCAGCTGGTATTATTATTTTGTTGTCCAAGAAAAGTAGATTTTCTCTGGTGTACAGGTCCTTCTCATAGTTTTTCATGTAGAATTTCCAGTGGGCGTCCTGTCGCCAGTCGTGTGATTAGATCCCATAAGACTTTGTCATCCTTGGTCCTTATTTGTAGTAACTTCTTGGAGCAATGCTTTTCTTTACCTTAGCTAACTTAATTTTACCTTCTTCCAGTTATACCATAACTGGAAGAAGGTAAAGATAAGTTAGCTTTGTAGCGTTTCAATAAGTTAAAGTGATCCTTGTTAAGTAGGTTGTCAGTAAATTCCAAAGCAATTTTGTGTTCCTCTGGTACGGGGACCGATCGTCTAGCAGACCAAACTGGGACGATTACTAAAGGTTCAGAAAATTTGATAATGAAGTTCCCGTGGTATCAATCTTTTTGGTAGCAAACTATCGTTCAGCATTATCAAATATAGTAGGGCCCAAAACGAAATGATTTTGTAGTTAAAAAGCGAATTATCTAGCGGTAAACAAAAGCAGCAATAAATCCATGATTAAATGAAGTTCAACAGCTGTCGATTCGAATTTGACATCACATCGCTTGAATTACTCATTCCCGACGGAAGAAAATTATTTATAATTTAGTTTACAGCGACCGACAATCGGTCTAATTTTTTCTAATTAAAACGGTAGAATTTTGCATCAAAATGGCCCTTTTCAATCAAACTTGAAGACGTAAAAGGGTATTTCCACGAACTTAGTTAATTAATGATTTAAGAAATGATTTAAATAGCTTCAAATTTGAATCTATGACTGCTATGAATTAAGTCGAATTTACATTCTAGGGCGTTTACGAATTAAAATACGAATAGTTGTCACTGTTCTTCCGTCCTATAGTGAAATTGGAATCAGTTCTTACAATAACAGCTGTCACATAAATTTTTGTTTAGCCCAGTTAAACTAAAATCAACAACATTGTTTGAAATTTTTTATCCCTAGGAATTTTGTTAATTAATTATGCAATTTAACTAATCGAATTAATTGGTTTGACAGTTTTAATTGGTTGCGTTGAGCCAAAAGCATGACTGTTTTTGACACGGCTACAAAGATTTCAAATTCTAAAAGGTTATATTCACGAATTTAGTTGAGTAATGGTTTAAGATTTGTTCCTGGAATCCACAGACGATGGTAGCGTCTTTGTTCGTAAATTCCGCATTCGTTGTTCTAGCTATTTTCGTTGCTCAATGCTGCTGTGTTATCAAATTACGGGTTTGCAAGTCAATATGGCCATTTCATTCCGATGTTTACTTTTAAATTTAATTTCTAAAAGAGTATATCCAGGAACATATTTAAGTAATGATTTAAGACTTGTTCGTGGATTCCACACACAATGGTTAAGTATTTGCTCGTAGTTTCCGCATTCGTTGTTCTAGCTAGCCATTGTTCAAGCTGATTATTGCTGGATTTCTCACTTACAATCTGCGGAACCCGCTAGCAGTTTGTGGAATCAATAAAAACAAATTGACGCGTTCTAATACAAATTTATTTTACGTGAGAATATAAAAAAGAGCTACTGGGTTCCCCCTCACCTTTTCCAGAGGTGAGAAAAAACCGGCAGTGAGGGTATCATCTGGGAGCCACTCAAACTCATTTTCGCCCGGAAATGGTACAAGGATGATGTTATTAACGGATGCCATTGAAAAAATAGCGATTTGAGGTGCTTGTAAAGTTTCAATTTCGGCCTGAAGTCCCTTCGGCTTGAAGTCGCATCGGAAATAGAAGTCGAGTCGTGTCCTAGACTCCACGAAAGGATCCCAAGAAAGACTCCCGACGGGATAGGTAGGCCATATTACTAGCGCTGGTTACTTGAACGTCGTTTTAACACTCAAGTCGTTCAAATAGATCTTTCGTTTGGTTGTGCTGTTGTGAACTGAGAACTATGTGGGCTGAGTTTGTTCAGCTACACGAAGGGGGCACTTGGGAATCAGTATTTAGAATCTGCGGTGATTTTTCAGCTCTATGTTTCCTTAGAGCCACGATTGCAGAAACCTTATTTTCACCGCTAATTTGACATTGCTCCATCAAAAGTGGTCGCTTGTGCTTGACGTAAATACCTGAAAAATCACTCCCTGTATGTAGCTGGTAACAAGTCGGATCAATCACTGAATCAGAGTATAGAGAGTCAACTAAGTATTCTAGCTTCAACAACTTGAAATCATTACCCGCAAATTCACGGCACTGGATGACAGCAGGTGACAGTTCATTTGCCAGGTCTTTTGTTTGGTTTTTGCCAAGTATCACTAGATTCCAAATCAGTTGTTGACTCGTTTTTAGCTTCTCGGTTCTGCAACCGTTCCTCTCCAGTCATTGTTCCTTTGACCAAATCTTTGTCATCTTTCAGCAGAAAAAAGCAGTTAGGTGGCTTGGAATGCCCCCGAAGAATGGTTTGAGCATTGTCTTTGGTTAGGACAATACCTCCTAAATCATGGATTCATTTCTCCACCATAGCTTGTGGTGCTAGATTCAGTTTTGCTTTCTTTGCCGCAACTGCTGCCGCTGTACATCCGAAAGTACCCAGCACATGAGATCTCAAACCAGAAAGCAGCAGACTAGATGAACGCTTTTCACAGACGGCAATTTTCGGAAATTCTAGATTTTTTGACATATTTGTAAATACGACGGGATAGGATTGGTTCCTCCCAAGACGTCTCCCGCATTGTTTAGAAAAATACGTGTGCTCTTGCCAGATTTGATTACCTTGCAGAATGAAAAAAAAAACAATTCGAGGAATAATGGGTCTTGGTTATGCAATCTTCCTCCGCCTCGCATTGTCCTGATTTGAAAATCCTTGTTCGCATGACGGTTGGTTCTTTCGAGAGCTTCGCACAAATTTTCACAAGCTGTGGCATTAAAAGTAATTTTAGTTTGTAGGGAGTGTATCTTTGTTCTCCAGTGATAAGCACTGAAACTTGATGGTAAATTTCAGCCCACTTTTCGTACTCTATAGCGTTACAATCATCTCTTGCTCCTATTAATTGCTTGCATTCATCCAAGCTCTTTCTCAGAAGTTTACTCGCATTTTCAGTGGTGATGCGCCCAAGGGTTTTTCCATGAACTTTTGATACCAGACTCGGGTAGTTGGCTTGTAGCACTTTTACAGACTTAACGTACGTATCTGTATTTTCTTTGGGGCGAACAACAACTGCATTTTTCCATACTCGTTCGGAGAGATGTTCAATTTCTGTGCTGGCCTAGTTCATTTCTTCCTTGTCGGCAATTACAGTCAGCGCGCAGATTCCAGAAAGAGAGACTTTTCCAGATTTGTCTGTTCCTCCTATCGAGACAGTGGTGAAATGAAAAAAATGGCTTTTTGGCCCACCGTCTGGTCAAATTTTCCGCAAAGCGCTGAATGGCAAACTTTTGTGAGGTTGCATATCATCGATTAATTTTTGTGCCATTTTACGAAGATCTGTTTCCACACATTTAGTAATCATGTGGGGGGCATCTGGAAAAACGCACCGAATGTCTTCGATGCTGACCAGTGACGTCATGGGTAACTTTCTTCAAAATGGCACATTGAGTTCAGTTCTTTTACCAGTCTCTGGCTCGCAAGTTAGTGGGCGGAAATCTGTAGTGTCATTTGACACATACAGTGGGAGCCACGAGACTGTATCAGAAGACTTCTCATTAGAGACACCAGCAACCAGCCGCAACAAAAATGGTTTCTCGGGCTTACATAAATTTTCAAATTGAACCACTATTTCGGCGGTTGCTCGACAAACGTGTCTATAAGAGGAACGAATGATTTGAAGCCTGTAATTTCAAGCCGATATCAAATAGCGTTGATAAAATTGTCAACGTTTCCAGCTTTTGTCGCCTTA
The DNA here is from genome assembly GCF_963678635.1 of Symsagittifera roscoffensis. NCBI lineage: Eukaryota > Metazoa > Xenacoelomorpha > Acoela > Convolutidae > Symsagittifera > Symsagittifera roscoffensis. The sequence goes on from NC_087067.1 coordinate 133,080, forward strand.
GCCAAATTGTACTTAAAATCTTCCCAAGATCCCCATTTCTTAAATGAGCGAGTAACTATAAAACGGGTCGACAAAGTAAACCTACACTTTTTGCGACCACCTTTAACGCGTTTTATTCTCTGGGAGTGTTTTTCAGCTACTTCCATTAGTCCTTGGAGGCAAATTCTTTGACATCGAACATAAAACAGAACTTAGCGCCAAAACTTTTCAAACCCTTTTGGAGTGCGCCATTCTTGTAGTTTCTCCAGTGCTCTCTTCCGAGTAGTCTTGCGAGTAATGACATGCTTCGAAAATTGAATATGATGGTGCCTGTATAAGTATGCGGTTGCTGAACTTCTTGATGGTTCTGAGGGTGATGGAAGAGCTAATGGTTGTGAGATTGCTGATTCTGTTGAACTCGGGGTTCTTGACGAAAGTCCTAACTGTTCTAAGGGCAGTGTCGATATTTTCTGATGGTTTATAACACTAAAAGGTGAGTATTCGGGTAGCATTGTTTCTGAAAAGAGAAACTTGACCAGGTTCCTCTGTTTTTCAATCCAGGGTATTTCCTTGAAGCCCGTAGAATTAACATCTGCATGATTCCTGCTGCTATTGGTTTCGAATGACTGCGTTACCGTGGTATTGCTGTTTTTCGTACAAGATCGTCAACTTCCAATGTAAGTCCATCGACTTTTCCTCAAACTAGTTTTTTCACTGTTCGATATTTGTTTGCCAACTCTTTTCCAGCTGTTTCGGTGTCTACAAATTTTCGATCATTATCTCATGCTAACCAATAGCGATTCCACAATTGTTGATCCATACTTTTCTCGGTCATCGAAGAGTGGTTTTTCGTATCCGGCGAGTCGTTCATTTGTATGTCGTTTCGTACGCGTCGGTTTGTGCGTCCCGATTCGTATATCGGTTATTTCGAATGTCGATTCGTATGTCGCTTTGTTTGTCGGTACGTCGAGTGTCGTATCGGTTTTTGTCGTTATTCGGGTCGATTTTTTTTGTCGGAATTGTTTCAGGTGCAGTAACGAATGAATATAGAAGATTTTTAAACTTAATTTGAAAGAGGTGCAGTGATGAATGAATAGAAGATGTTACTTAAGTTATCCATATCCGTGAAACTACCAATTTGCTTAATTGGAAAACTTGGCATAATTGGCTTAGCCAAACTTATCGGAACAATTATGAAGCTTCATAATGTCATAATTTTTTTGATACTTTTTAAGCCGTCAACTAAACAAGTCACTAATTGTTTCTTGACTTTGATTAATTGAATTTTCAAGTGTTTAGATTTCATAATCCAAATGGTTTTTGGTAATTTTTCCTGTGGTTTTTAACTTGGCCTAACCGACTAGGCCAAACTTGCGTTCAGCTTCAAAGCCAGCGGACAGACTTCATGGCCAACTAGAGTCATAACTGTTTCGATACTTTTTAAGCCGTTAACTAAAAGAGTCACTAATTAGTCCTCATTTTTCCTGTTTTATGCTTTCTTGAAAACAGTGTTTCATATTCTAAATTTTTTTTCCCTAAACAAAACACTAATTATATCATCGTTTCTGAATTGTATGTGCAGCCGTTTAGTTTATAAACCCGAACCAAATACGGAAGTAGTCCGTTCAGTTTTGCAAAATCTTAAGACTGACAGGAGTTAATTGCGCCGTTCAGTCTATTTCTCATCCCAATTACTGAAGTAGTCGTTCGTTCGAGGTTTGTAGAATCTCAAATCTTGACGGACAGGAATGTGTAATTGCGCCGTGTAGTCTATCCCAAATACTGAAAATCTCAAATTTTGACCAAAAGGAATGTGTGATGGCGCCGCGCAGTCTATTGCCCGTCCTAAAAACCGAAACAGTTTGTTCTAGTTTTGCAAAACCTCCATAGTTCTTGTTGCAGTTCACTTCAATCTCAGATACTGATCAGTATGTTCCAATTTTGTTCCAATTTACATTACAAATTTTAACTCAATGAGGAATTCTCAATATACGCTGACAAATTTTTGCAATTGCAAAATCCCAAGTACTGACAAACTTCCAATACGGACAAAATCCCAATTACTGACAAAATCCCAAATACTGACAAAATCCCAATTATTGATAATATCCCAAACACTGAAAAAATCCCAAATACTAACAAAATCCCAATACTGACAAAATCACAAATATTGACAAAATCTCAATTAGTGACAAAATCCCAAATGCTGACAAAATCCCAAATATTGACAAAATTCCTATGACTGACAAATTCATAAAAATACTTAAAAAATCTCAATTACTGACAAAATCCCAAATTCTGACAAAATTCCAACTATTGACAAGACCCCAATTACTGACAAAAAGTTCTGCAATTGCAGAATTTTTTTGTCAGTAATTGGGATTTTGTCAGTATTTGGGATTTAGCAGGACTGCAACGAACTTTTTGGGATTTTAAAATGGGGCGGTTTGGTATTTTAAAACGGGGGGTGTGAGTAGTTAACAGGGTTTAAAATTCGTGGGGGCAATTTAGGGGGATATATCTTTATAGGGTGATATTCCCCGGTTTCCGCCTTATGGTAGGCAACACGGGTCGCTAGAAAGGAACCGCAGAGGGGAGAAAATAACAAGATCCAAAACAGCGGTTTTGGATCCTGTTATTTTCTCCTCTTTATGGTTCCCTGTAACGAATATGCCATCAAGCATTTTTAATTTAAATTATAAATTCTTTAAAACTGATTTTTTAGTTTTGAAAAACCGCGGTTGATCCTATCAAATTAATTTAAAATTATTTTCAGATCTGATTCTGTTTTTTTTCGATTTGTTTTCCTATATTCATTACCGACCATCCCGATATATGACTGGCTTCGAGTACAAAAATAAGTTTATCATGATTCATAACGTTTATTTTAGGATACTAACGGGTCTGATGGCCTGGAGGTAAGGAATATGGCTCACAATCGAAAAGTTAAGGGATCGAATCCGCGCCTCTGCAGGATTTTCTTAAAACAACGAAGTAAATGTGCATCTCAATTATTCTGGCCTGAAAGATGTTTTTTAAAAAAATTTATATCATAATAAAATTTAAGGCTCGCATTTCACAATTGAGTTACCGAATTCACAAATTCGATGTGGCAAAAAACCTAAAATGTTTGATCCCGGTTTTATAAAAAATGATATAGATAGTGATAAAGAGTTTGCGGGTTCCACTAAAATCCTTGGTTCGTTTTCCTTTTTTCCCACCTCACATATAAACCTTTCTTGGACTGATTTTATTTTTCTTTTCGTTTCCAGAGTGCGACCTACAATTTTCGCAAAAAGCAACATGGTCCCTCATTTTGCTGAAAAGCGATTCCAGAAGAGGGCTGCGAAACTACAGAAACTGACTTGCATGTTATGTGACATCGAGAGCTTCAGCGACTGCTACAGAACTGCACAGCATGTGTTGTCGCCTGGATGCTGCGAGAGAATAAGAGCCAATCGAAGATCTGGGCTCAAAAGAAAGCTGTTCTCTTCCACTAGGAAAAGTTATAACTTTATGAGGGATAATTATGAGGGGTGCTAAATTACCATTCAGAGCGAAGCAGAGGAGGGCAAAATTGATCTGCGAGGATGAAATCGGCGATGATCAGAGTGGGTGAAGATGCTGGCTTTTGAAATAAGATTAAAATAAGATATGTTTTTTTTTCATAGCACTAAGCCAAATAAATCAGTCCACGTCTGCGCAAGTAGAAAGTACCACGACAACGACAAAGAGGCAGACGACAAGACGGACTACCGTAAGAAATGCGTTGGGAATCAGCAGAAGGAAGACCAAGACCACGAAGACGAGTATGACACACTCCGGTAACAAACATGAACGTGCAGAAATGGTCATGATGTGACGACTACCTGGTACAAGCAGGAACCAAACGAACCAGATGCGACAAGCGGGTACAAGCAAGAACAATTGGCGACGTTTTGGTGCAAAATGGAGCCGGAGGATGAGGAACCCATTTTGACCATTAAAATTGTATGTAACAAAACACCGTTTTTCTTTTATATAATAGTCTGCATTAAATCAACATCACTGTTTTAGCCTTCTATTTCAATGAATGATGGTGAAATCTCCAAGGGAACTGCTCCAGGTACTGTTGGTACTACAAATACTTCTCCAGAAATGACAATTACTATCAGTGAACAAGGGCACTGCTCCAACAGCACTGCTCCAGGTACTGTTGATACTACAGTTACCGTTCCAGAAGTGAAAATTACTATCCATTAACACACCTCGGAAGTCATCCATCGGTGCGCCAAATTGCCCATCGGTGCGTCAGCTGCGCAAATTAGAATGGTACCATTTCCCGAGGTACCGAATGCACCATGTCTGAGGCCAGATCCACTTCCTCTCGTACCAAAGTTCATTTCGCCCTTTCCTCTACCAGGCTCCATTTCGCCACTTCATCTGGTTGAAGCAGATCTGAGAACAGATGAGCGACCTCCTCTGGTGCAAGTACAGAAACCAAAAGCTCTTGGGGAAAAACCGCAGAGTTTTGCCGTAGTTTTGGCAGCTCTTGTAGCACGAGTGCCAGTCAGATTGACAAGTTACCTCCGATTGACCATGGCAGACTAAGAGAGAGACTTTCGCAAGTAAGCGTCTGAACCTAAAACTAGCTCAAAGTCGTTATAATTAAATTTGGATCATCTTTTTTGGGTATTTTGTTAGATCATGCCTGCCTCAAGTCTAATACAGTGCGTGCCTGCAATTGATCTTGTCTGCTGGATCCAGTCAGACTGGTTTATTGACCAACAAGGAGCTTTGTTAGTTCCATCGGCTAAATCCATCAAAGGGTTCAAAAGCCAACTAGCGGATAGTTGCCAGTTTGACAGCCGCATGTATGCGGACAATTTAATTGGCGAAATTTCTAAGGGATACCCCGAGGAACTCAGAGCTAGACGGTACATTTTAAAGGAAAAGGTTAATCAATTTGTAAGGTAATAAAACTCCTAATAATACTCCAGTTTTCAAAAAAGTTAAAACGCACATTTGTGTTCAATCCTACTAATATATACCATCAAATAATCCAGCAGATGTTCAGACTTTGTTCCGATAAATGCCGCCAATGTTCTGGAATATCATTGGTGTTGATGATTCCTTGTCGGCCGCAACAAAATTCTTTGTCCCAAAAGCAGTCAAAAATGTGTCGTTGGGACACAGACATAAAAGGAAGTTGGAGAAGACAGAATCACCGACGAAGGAGTCAAGCTACCTGCTGTTATCACCGGCTGGTGCAATAACACCATTTCACCAGGATTTCTCCGGTACATCTGTGATGTACTTTTTAGTGAAAGATTAAGCAATGTTTGGTGCACAAATTTTTTAACGAAATTTATGAAAATGTTCCACATAGGTCTTTTTTCTTCTAGACTGCAAAACATTTCATTTGATGGCCTCGTCGGTCAAGAACAAGCAGATATACCAGAAATATCTGATGCAGCAATCTCTGGGTTGGTAACCGATGTTTCTCGGGGATGACCCTCTCTGTGATGCTGGAGGGAGTCAGAAAGTTGTTCTGACGGAGCGGCAGGCCCTTGTTATACCAGCTGGCATGATGCACATGGTTGAAACGCGTTCAGATTCAGTGGCTCTGGGTGTCAATTTCATTCATCGTGGACACCTGCTGACAGCTGCCAGAGGTTTTCGACACGAGCGGAAAGACGACCAGCCCTACAGCAGCTGCTACCCTGCTTTTCCGATGTTGCCTCTGAATGAGCTTATGGTGCATCTGTGGTTAGTAACAAAGAAAAAACTGATACATTTTTGTCGAAATAAATAAAAATAGTGAAAGATATTTTAATAGCACCAGAGACGCGATCCCGCCGCAAGAATTAGAAGATCTGGAGACGGTCTGTAGAATTCTGAAGGCGCACGACAAAGCCTTAAATAACCACCTCGCCAGAATCATTTACGGAAATATTTCTGGCCAAAATTCATCGCCCAAATACTGAAATACTTACTTCCGTATCCCAAAAACTGCACCAAGTACAATCGCACATACTGAAATACTCAATTGATTCCAAAAGTGAGTTTTGTCATCCCGAATACTGAAATGCTTAATTCTTCCCAAAAACTCAGTTTATATTTTCAAGCTAACTTTTGACAATATTTTATTTTAAGCCAACAACTGAGGAAAGGCTGGCGAATAAAGAAGAGATGGACAGTCTCTTGCAACACCTTTAAGGGTCATGCGAAGAATTGCCAAAGGGGCATTGCCTGCTCAAGTATCAATCAAAAGGGCCTGAAGACTTTCAAATACTACATTCAACTATACAATCTGGACAGTTTTCATTAAATGATATTTTAAAAATATTTTTCTTCTAAAAATTGAAATATGATTCTAATTTTTAGAATGCAGTTTGAGTAACTAACTGAATTACTGAATTTCAGAAAACATGAATGCGACCACTTCAACTGATATTGAAATGTGCCCCATCTGCTGTCGTGATGGACGGCATCTGTACAAGATACACGACGGGGTTGTGGAGCACAAGCTGTGTTTTGTCTGCTGGCGGAAGTTGCAGGATGAGCCGCTTCCAAAGTGCCATTTCTGTCGGCAGGACTTACCGCCTTTCACTGGCTTCTTGCCGTAACTATTGCTTTTGACCTTGTTTATTGTATATTAAACTATCTAAGACTGGTGCCATGTGAACAACCTCTTCTTTCCACCTTTGACCACTAACTTGAACCTTCCAAATGTAGACCACAAAAGAATATCCAACCCTTCCTCCATATCAATCATGTTTTACTTTTGTTTAGTTCCTCTGTCTCAGACGAGGATACACATGATGAGGAAGACGATGAGGAGGGAGGAGATCAGGTCGACCGTGACTCCGACTCGAAAATGGAACCGGAGCAACTGACGAGTGTCTCCGACTTTCAACGGCTCTCGAAAAGTGACGAGGAGGAGAGCACTGCCCTGGACGCTATTGCGTTTTCCTACGTGCGGTGTCGCGGGCGCTGTGGTCTGGGATGGGCGAATCAAAGAGGTCTCCTAATCCTCGAGTGATGACGACATATACTATAACTGGGTAAGCCTTCGGGGGCGCAGTCGCGGACGAGCAGCGCCATCAGTCACCGCGACTGCAAACCTGCCATGCCGGGCTCGGGGCCAAGGACGCGCCAGAACTGCTGGGTCATCCCAGCCTTGGATCGCCCCTCATCTTTAAGGTTCAAAATCTCAAAATATATTACTAAACCAGTTAATGACTTAGAAAATTGTTTTATAGTCGTCACTCAACATGCCAACAAGCCACAAAAACTACATGCCACTCAGTATATGCCTCTTCAACCAGCAATCGCCTTAGTGTAATCAATCAGAGTTCAACCATCTTCTACGTGCTCAATCAGATTTTAACCGTTTTCCACTTATAATCCTCATATTCAGATTATCGGTAAAATTCAAAATCTCAAATAACAAAATTTTTTCCTAAAATATTTTATGACTAGTTTATTGGAAAACTGTATTTTAGGACAAACAATCGCCTTAGTGAAATTAATCAGAGTTCAACCGTTTTCTACATGCTCAACAAGAGTTCAATCAGAGTTGAACCGTTTTCCACTTATAGTCCACACAATCAGGTTATCAGTAAGTTTATTGCCTCATAGTTATGAACTATTGGTGCTACAAAGTAGTTTGAACAAGATAAAACTTTAATGATAGTATTTCTTTTTGACTTAAGAAAATTGGCTCTAGTGAAGCTAATTGTTTTTGTTTTTCCGATCCAGTCGTATAATCTTAATTATGCGCCCAAATGATAAAAATTTTGGCTGTATAAATTAACCAATGATAGATGCTTACACTCAAAATGGGCTCATGACGATCGAAATGTGGTGGTCTTGTCCTTTCTTGGAAACTATAAAATTAATTCCTCAATCCTCATTTTATAAATTGACTGTCCATACCTCCTTTTCCTTTCTATAATAATGTCAAAATTTGCCCGTCCAATAAAGAGTTTCCTGGGGTTTCAATTGATCGCTTCAGTGGTGAGAACCTCAAATGAACGGTTTATTTTTTTGTTCCAATTTTCATACAGATCACACGGTGTGCCTTAATGAGCCCGAGCTCCTCGAAAGGTTATAACATTATAATTTGAAAACTTTTTGTCATAAATTTTAGGCTGCTTTGTTGAGTACAACACCGCTTTGTGTTCATTTAACTCCATATATAATACCTCTTGATTCAGATAAGGAGACAACATTGAATGTTTCACTGGAAGGGGACAAAACTCATACCCTGACTGTCACTCTTATTCCTGCAGGTCACTGTCCAGAATCAGTAATGTTCCTGCTAGTTTTGAAAGAAAAATATGTCCTTTTTACTGGCGATTCCAGATTGCAAGTTGGTCATACGAAGCGAATCAATCAGCTTTCCGACAATTTACAAGAAGCTGCTGTTCATAGTTTTGATATTATTTACTTCGACACAACGTTTTGCAAAACAGATTCCAATTTCATACCTTGCAGGGAAAGCTGTCTTTCAGCCATTTTTTAAGACGTGTCCGCATGGCTCTGTTCATTTCAAAATAATGTGGTCCACTTTTGTAACAAAACTCACTACGATTATGAGTTTTTAATCAAAGATCTTGCACTTGGATTCGACACTAAAGTTCACGTTTCATTTTGTCAGTATCAGATGTACAAATTTGTTCCGACAATTCAAAATTGGCTCACTTTAAATGGCGAAAAAACAAATATCCATTTCTGCAAGCCATCTTCTGCATCTGTGAACTTAAAACTGCCTTGCAAACCGGGCATCCCAAGTCCAGAAGTGCGTAAAATCATTCCAACTGCAATGTTCTTCATTAAAAACGAGATAATGCCTGGTAGATTGGTTAAAGCAGTGTCTGAGAGAACCATTTGGTGCTGTTATTCTTTGCACTCTTCAGCTGACGAAATAATTGATTTCCTGTCGAGTCTCCAGTTCGTAAGTATTACACACTTCGTTTGTCCAGATGAAGGTACTCCAGTTGACTCTGTGAAAGCTTTTATTTTATATACGCTCAAACATCAGAATCTAAACACGTCAAACCTTTCGAGTACAAAAATGTGGAAAGAGAAAAATAAATCCAATAAGAGAGGTAAACGCAAAACTTATCAGGAGAAAAGTTTAACAAACACACCAGACTACGAATACCACGAATACCATAGTTAGCCATTAGGACAACAAAGACGCTTTGTCGAAGGAGGAGTTTTCGAGGTAAAGGTTTCAGAAAAAGCAGAAAAATTGATCCAATTGCTCAAGAATATTTTAAAACAATATTTTACTTTTCGTACTGCAATTTTTATTTAACGCTTGTATACGTTTTTCTTTTCAGTTTTAATTAAACGCGGTTTTTTAATCAAGTTTTCAGAGGACTTTTTAGATCAGCTTTCAAAAACACAATCGAGCCGTCCTTTATCTCGTCTCAAATGCTGATAAGCGCGATGATAAAAACCACAATCCAGCCGTCCTTTATCTCGTCTCAAATACTGATGAGTGCGATGATAATTTCTGAACCAACTGAACCATCTAATCTCAAATACTGATAATGATCTCTTATGCATAACTGAATTATCTCATCTCAAATACTGATGAGTGACTTAAGTACCCCCATTTCAAACATGAATTGCTATTTCAAACCCTGAACTGCTATTTCGAACCAAAACGAGAGATTTGAAAACCGCATAGTTAACAAGGTTTTAAGATTGGTTTGTGGATAAGTGCTTTTGCGTCCAAATTGAGCATTTCTAAAGATAAAAAATTAAATATTCCACCTCTAGCTTTTAATTGTTCATATGCAAGTTCAGTAATAAACAAAAATGCCAAATCATTTAAAATTTAAGGAATCCGCAAACCAATTTTGCGGATTACACTTACATTTGCGGATTCCACTTACATTTTGCGGAATCCACTTACAGTTGCGGAATCCAGATTAACTAGCTATATTTGCTTGTTGCGGAATCCGCAACAAAACAAATGTGCCGACAAAATTCACGTTACAGGTATAAATATACTGAAATTTTGTTTGTGGAATTCGCTTACACTAGGGAACACATTTCAAGACTTATCTCTGGAAGCAAAGAACATAGAGACATAAAATTGTGCTCCAATCAAGGGCACAGTTTGGCCTCGTAATTCATGGGCCTGAATAATTTATACTATCAGTTAGATTTTCTTCTTCTATTAAAGGGAATAGATCTTTTCAATATGGTTGTGGTCTAAATTGTTTCTGTTGGGTGTTGTTTTTAGTCCATGTTGAAAATGGAATTGGTTTAAATGTAGGTTTACCGAGTAAATCAACTTCAAAGTGGTTGTTTTGACAATCTAAATATAGTGGATAATGTTGTAGATTATTTATTCGTGATTGATCTATGTCAACTTTTGTTCCATGGTGTGATTGTAGCAATGCTGCATCGATGCCAAAATTTGAAGCATCGCACATTGCATGAAATTGTTTATCGGGGTTTGGAATTGTATTTGAAATTTGTTCTATGAGAAACTTTTTTGATTTCTTGAAATCGTGTTTGGTGTTCTGTTCTCCATTCAAAATTGTTTTGTTGTCCGAGAATGTTGTAGAGTGGTCTGAAGTATAATTGCATTTAAATACATATTTAGCTAAGAAGTTTAACCCATAGGTTTAACCCATAGTTTAGCCATAGGAAATTGTTTTTGCCACATTGATTTTATTTGATACGTTTTGTAACGTCATATTATGTGAACGTCGGTTATTTTACTATATTTATAAAAAAAAAAAATCCAAGGATTTAATTAGCAGTTATAAGACAGAGTGTTTTCAAGCAAAAAGTTATCAGAAATTCCAGAGAGCCCAGAAGAGTGACAAAAATATCCTGAAAATGAAATGTTTGCATCCTGGGCTGCGCAACGCCAGGATATATTTTCGCAGATTAATAGGTTGGTTACTAAGCTCTCTGTGGATCAAATCGGTCGCAAAAATCTCGAAACGATTAATTTTTTCACGATAGTTGCAAAAACATCTACATTGATTAACTAGATTTATATTATGTTGTTCAAAAAATCGAAAATTCAACATTGCCAAAAACTGTGGAAAATTAGCATTGTTGAAAACCGTCTTGAGAGAGAGCAAACTAGATACTAAAATGCCCCTTTGATGATCAGTTCAAAAAAGATACTTCAAAACAATCAATTGAGGCCGATAACGGTCGAAGCTCCGGAACCAAGTTTTTTTGCTCATATTTTCAGTGAAGAACGTTGAAGAAAAACTAACCCGTGGCGATACTATTCTTTCCACGGAAAAAATTATGGATCCTTCGCCCACACACCGCAATTGTCCACCATTGAAGTGGGCGACATTTACGCAGTTCAAGTCAGCTCAATCATTATCAAAAATACTGATTAAATTTTCTAAACTTTTTTTGATTTCTTTTCATAATTGAACTTGCTATCAGAGTATTTATGAAAATTTCCTAGAGAGGTAAGTGTTGTGGAAGTGGTTGTCCACCAACAAATTATGGATGGATTGTGTGTTTTAGGGGTCATAGACTTCGTTATTATTGACCGCTTAAGGATTAACGATTAAAACAGATACCTTAAATTTCTGTCTTTGCCGTTGTTATCTAGATTTTTAGTGACAGTTATATCAGTCTCACGTCAGCCATAGGAAATTATTTTTGCCACATTGATTTTATTTGATACGTTTTGTAACGTCATATTATGTGAACGTTGGTTATTTTACTAAATTTATAAACATTTTTTTCCAAGGATTTTATTAACAATTATACGATAGAGTGTTTTCATGAAAAAAGTTTTCAGAAATTCCAGAGAGCCCAGAAGAGTGACAAAAAATCCTAAAAATGAAATGTTTGCCTACTGATTTGCGCATCGCCAGGATATGTTTCAGCAGACAAATAATTGGTTACTAAGCTCTCTGTGGCTCAAATATGTCGCCAAAATCTCGAAACCTTTAAGTTTTACGATAGTTGCAAAAACATCTATTCGAAAATTCAACTTTGGCAAAAACTGTTGTGTATTAGCATTGTTGAAAGTCGTTTTTCCAGTACTGTTGTTCTCAAGAACAGTTTTAATTGCTTCAGCAAAGTTTTACTACTAATTTACATCTACCCTGCTATTCTAATTTGTCGCTCTATCTATCAGATCGGAACAAACATCAATTGGTATCCTGATAACGATTGGCAAAATTTGACTAGAAAAAGATAACTGCGGCATCTCAAAGATGCGTTTCTGAAGTCATTAAAACCATGACGAAGTTTCAAACGATTAGAGATCATTACCAGGCCAAACTTTGTGTTTTGTGAGCTGTAGGTGAGTTCCGCAACAAGGAGTTTGTTCTCCTTTTGTTTTTTGACTTTCTTTAATTGTTCCAACAGAATTTTAACCTTTTAAAAAATTTATGGAATCTAGGAACATACAGACACAAAAACTTGCGTCCATCCAGTGAATAGTTGTCCTCGTAATGATCAAGCCAAACGAAAACAACGTCGGCCAAAGGCACTTTGGATAACGTGTTGTTCGTAAAAAACCAGCACTGTTTTTCATTGAGAATTAACCACCATTTGGTTTGAATTTATGTCGAAATTGTTAACAGTAAATAAAACGACTTTTAGGTAGTTTAATTCTTATGATCCTTTTCTAAAAAAAATTATGAATCTTTTGAATAATTTCTAATTCAAAAATCTCTTTGTGACCATAATATAGTTATTAAAAACTCAATCTTGCTTGAGTACCAAGAAAAAAAACGTTTAAATGTCGCAAGCTTAACAATTCTCTTTTCAGCGGTCGTAAAAATGTGGCATAAGAAGGTCATGCAAGTTATATAACCACCCTTGATTTTTATTTTTATGCAGCAGAGAAAAAAATCATCGCCAATGTTCAGTTATACGCGCACAACAGCTCTGAATTTCACTCACCAGTTATTTTTTACAGGCTAGCAAGATCAGAACTAGCTATTCTCAAAATTGCTCTCCTCGTAATATGATGAGAAGCACAGTAAAAACAAGTCAAAAATGAGAAAAAAAATATCAATTCAGATTTATTGGTTGTTTTGAGATATGGACCAGATAATCCGTAAGCAGTAACAATTAAGGCATATAATTTCCAGTAAATTAAGAGTGAGTTCCACAATTTAACACTTTCACAAAAAAAATGTCTATTCTGCATAAACATTATCTTAGGAGTAAGAACAAATGGGATATAAGAGTTTCAAAAACGAAAAAAAAATTGATTTAGGTCCTTGATATATAATGAGAAAGTGATAGCAAACTTCAGCTATTTTTTGAGTGAATTATTGTTGGATTGATATATGCAAAAATAGTTCAAAACAGCAAGTTTTCTCAAGATTTTATGTGACTTATCTAATTTGATAACAAAGAAAAAAATTTTAATCAAGTTTTTTAAATGGAACTCTCAATCAAACCACTGACTTCACTCCGGGTCACCAACCATTTTTCTTTTTCTAGGCAGAAACAGTTATCATCGAAACTAACAAAATAAAATTGTAGTTTCTGAGAAACTATTCATGGCGAAATAGAATTTTGACTAAAATTTTGAATAATACATGCATCCATGCATTCACGTTGTTGCTAAAATTATAAAGGGAGAATGAACTCAACTATTATACTGTTTTCATTAAAATTTTCAAAACATTTATTTATTTGACTTAAAAATTGTTCAAGCAAATAACAAAGTTGAAGTACAAATTCTTTTAAAAAATTGTTTTCAATTGGAGCAAAGCATAATCAAAAACAGAAAAACTTCTGAAACCTGGAAACCTTTTTTTTGAAATTTTTTTCAGAAATTAAAAGTGAAAAAATTAAGCAATATTAAAGATTGAAATTGAAAAACTTTTAAGAAAATAGTGAGAGACTTATTGAAGATTCTGAAAATTGAAAATAAAAAAAAATTAAAAATTCCGATAATTTTTTTAAGGTCAAAGACTTTCATTTTTGTCAAAACCTAGTTTTTTGACCGAATGCAAAATTATTGTTTCTTTCTATTCAAATCGATAGCATTTTTATAATATTCAATTAATCACTCCAATTGGTTGTCCAGATTGCTTATTCTTCACATAAATGATTCAGCAACATCATTTAATTGTGCATTTGATGTTTGACTTTATACTGAGATATGCGTTGAGGTTTTCTTGGCTTAGAATTGTTGATTTATCTTTTAAAAAGACAAAATTGTATGAAGCTTAAAAATCAGAAAAAAAAAACTTAAAAAACTTGTCAATGAATAATTGCTTATTTCTTCAAATTCAAAAACTGCTAAGCTCAATAGTTTACGTGAATGATTTTCAATACTTTTTAGTTCGCAACCTTTTTAATTTAATATAATTCAGACAGCTGAGAATATCTCGAGGATAATTGTTATCTGCCATACTCATTTTCTCTCAATTTGAACATAAATTATTGATGATGCAAATAACTCTTAGATAAAAAAAATAAAATACTTGTAAATGAAAAAAGTTTAAAGTTCTAATACAACTTATAGAATTAGGCGAGAAGAGAGCAAAATTCAGATAATCTGATCATAAAACGCGCCAGTGAAAAATTCTATTGCCAATTTACTCAGTAAAAATCACCACGGAACTGTTTGTGCAATCGATTTGATGTCCTATGAAATTTAAAGTGTTATTTCAGTCAACTGGAACCTGATCTAAACTACATTTTATGATTGGATAAATTAGATATTTTGCCACTGTAAAGTTTTTAATATTAACCAATCATGATCCATCTAACTAACAACCCACTTATTTGTAAGTGCTGAAATTACTTGTAATTTCAGCACCAGAGAGATTTGAATTTAACTTAGAAATTAGTTGCCTCTCCAAGAGAACTTCAGCAGCCGCAATAAACCAGTATACCCTAGATCTATTGAGCCTAGCAGAGACTAGTTAAACAACCTGAGACTAGATAGTATAAGAGTAAGATTAGGATCGGTATTAGACTAAGAAGTTGCACGAATCTATCCGGCCGAAAAAGGGATAGCGTGACGAGCAGACGGTGCACCCTATCCGAAAATACTCCATGAGTTAACCACATCGGTTATAACTCATCTGGTGCGACCATAAGTCTCGAACAAGACCTTAATAGCTTAGAATTAACCAAAAAAGATTAGAAATTAGACAAAACATTTTCAAAATGTTGTACGACAATAATTTAATCGAAATGTCTCTACGACTCAATAGATCAGAGCCAATATTCCGAACGATAATAGAACTAACCGGAATTGGAAGAAGACCTCGAACCAGAGACGACATACGACAAAGTAGAAACTTACCAAATAGTTATATGATAGTACGGCAAAAGCCAACACAAACTTTTATATTTAGAATCTTATTAGCAATGAATTTAGATTTTGATTTGCAAACATAAAATCTTGAAGTCAATCTTCATGATCATTTCAGGCGCTAAACAAAATTATTAATATACAATAACGATTGATAAAAAGATCTCAGATCGTTTTCCTAAATTCTGCAGTATTATATAAAAAACATGTTTGGAAAATATTTATTGAAAAACAAAACAAAAATTAGTAGCATGACAATAAATTGTTAGTAATCATAAAAATCATTTGTAGTCCCAGCTTCATCACCTAAACATAACAGCAATCATAAGCTCACTTATATCATTAAAAAACTAAAATTTTTAAACAATTTAAACCATTTTAAACTTAAATTCACTTAATTTTAAAATCAGATCATCAAGGCTTATCCTTGGATCTAAATTAATTTTTCTATTTCATTAAATTTAAAACTTGATCATCAAGGCCTATCCTTAGATCAAAAAGAACAATGTTGATCTCCCCCACCCACTTAGCTAGTGTCTAACGACCTCAAACGTCGATTCACTATCCAACCCTTTCAAAAAAACCCAAGACTAATAGAAATTTTTGAACAAAACTAATCATTCAAATTAGGATAAACAGTGAAGAACTTCGGTTATTCATCCTTCACTTGAACCCCCCTCTTACCAGACCCAGGATAAATCTTAGACTTAGTAAGTTTAAAATAGTATCTAACGAACTACTCGCGTTCTAATTATACCTGAACCTTGTGGATCGATTTACTATTCTCCAACCCTTGAACACAATCACTACCCCTAAGTAAGATTAAGTAAGTTAACACCTTAGCTTATAATAGCCACGAGAAAGTAAAAAATCATTCTTCGGAATCGATATACTTTTCTCTCCAACCCTAAATAAATAGACCCAGGTTAAGCTAACCAAAAAATCGTAAGGACTAACAGTTTAAGAAAATAGAAATCATCTAACAACTTTTTGCATCCGTCATCCTAAATCTTATGTCATTTAAAAATCTAGGAAACAAACAAACAATCGTTTTGCACAACTGTGAAATAGATAACAAAAAATACGACCTTGTAATCACACCTCACACACAAACAGTTGGATATATCAGAACAAAACGACAAACACTCAAAAGGAAAATAATAACCAAACAAAGACAAATAACACGAAAAAGATTTTCCAAAAATAGAAACGCATTGTCAGAATCAGAAGCCAGCAATTTAGACGAACTTTATAAATTAAAAGAATCCATTGATAAAAATTGCCCCATTCACGATCAATTATATTTTTCCGACTCAGAAACAACATCAAATTTATCAAAAAGAGGAAAAAGAAGAATAAAAAAACAATATAAACACAAACCAGTACACTTATATAATTGGAATCAACCAATTAGACACATCGATAATTACCTATTAACAGTCATTAAACGAAAAAATGAGCCAAACACACACTCCAAGTGAAGATAGTTCAGATGATGACGATATCTACCCCTTCCTCGTAGATGCACCCGATAATAGAGGACAACATGATCTTTGTAAGAAATTTCTTCTAAATTTGTTTGAACCCGGAATTAGCCCATGTAAAGCAGAGTTCCCAGATGTAAAAATAAAATGACAGATTATTGATCACTATCTGAAAGATATATGTAACTTAACACAACAATACGGAATCTACACCATAGAATTCAGCTCACCAAACCCGAATCACCGCAAATATGTAATTCAAACAGACGATCTTGATTTAGAATTTTCAAAAGTATTCTCAGAATATATAAAAAGCATACAATATCATAACTCACAAAGAGCAAACTCCATATTTACTAATGAAGTTTTTGCAATAATATATAGTCATATTTCAATATTAGAAAACGAAAACCCAATCCCACATGTCTCACCGACAGAGACATCCAAACATATAAAGGTACGACATGAAATCACACTATTTTCAACTTTTCTACATATAATTAAAGAAAATTTCACTAAAGATGAAGTTTCACAACATACAAAACATGACTTACAAAAAATTTTGGCATGGTTTATAATCGATTATTTCACACATAATATAGATTTAATTTCACAAGCAAGAAAAAATTTCAGACCTCAAAATTCAAACGATGATACCGCCATCACAGAACAGTCAGACTACGTTTGGGACCCCGAATGGTCTCATTATGCATTCATAAATATCCCACAATCAATCTCAAGTCAAGCAATAAGTACAATATCTTATGTAAGAGATTATGTAAGAGTAATACCATTAACCATTGATGCAACACCATTAAACTACAATACATTTTTACCTGATACGCGAAATAACAGTTTAAATTCGACCGTCATACACAATGAAAACCTTAATGGAACTAGGAATCTTACTCAACAAGATATTCAAACACCATCACACTTCATAAATGAAGAAATCGTCCAAACAACAACAACTACACAACAAAGTATTTCACCGATACGTCCAAATTTAACAACACCAAGAAATACAAACACTTCACTAGCACAAGTAACCTTACAATCAACCGTTAAACCTTCGGTTGCTCCAAAATATTCACAAATGGATTATCAAACATATAGACCCATGACAGTACCGTCAAAAACACGCAGAACGTTCACAAGAAACACTTTTGCGGAACACAATTATAATTACGCACATTCATCAAAAACAAACTATCCCCCACGAAAAAATAATAATAATCAGATAAGATCTCGATTTTGGGATAACCCAATGGCAACAACCAACTCAGTAAACTTTCAAACTAATTCACATCCTCCACAGGATCGTAGTGAAAATTACCCATTCTTTCAACAGAATAAAAATAAAAAGCAAGCACTTCATCAAACGGATTATTTATCCTCTGACGATGATTATTTACAACCAGATATATTTGCACCATATACTCAAGAATATCGTGGACAAGGAGTGCAGAAACCACATACATATCATAGAATTTTTTCTCCACATCCTACAGATACACAAAATCAACAACCAATACACATGCAAAACCCAATTAATACACAATCTTTTCAACCAATTCAGCCACAAAACCCAATGATTACACACTCGTATCAATCAACACAAATGCAAAATGAAATACCACTCCCATATTACCTTCAACAACACGAAATAACAAAAAATCAACTCTCAAATTTTTCACAAATGCCAAATGCCGCAGAATCATCACAAATGACAATGAATCCATACCTTATGGGTGGATCATCAATAACATCAAATAAACCTTTATTGGTATTCACAGGAACAGACCCGGAATATTCTGCAGAAGATTATTTAAATGCAGTAACAGCAAATTTAATCTTAAATATAGGACCTGAACCAATTAATACGCCACTACATCAAAATTGGATACATCGACGCACAGCGTTGATACAAACAACCTTAGATGGCGCAGCCCAAAAATGGTTTTCAGTATTGCCTATAGAAATAAAATCAAATTGGAAAAGATTTACACAAGAATTTTCAAAAATGTTTGACTCCGAGAGAAATAAACAAAAACAAAGAGTTTTATGTAATGAAATACGCAGATTACCAAATGAAACCATCAAACAACTAGCAGTACGTATTGAAACACTAGTTCGAAAAGCATATTCATTAAATACGCACGACTATAAAAACACAAAAATGACAGAAATCTTAATGATGACCTTAACACCTCAATTAAAGAAAATAGCAATAAAAAAGAGAGCATCCCATCCCTCCTCAATTCGAGAGCCCAATCTAGATTTTCGAAAACTAGTAGACAAACTAGAACAAGCTGAAATCACAATGAAACTTGAAGAAACAGAAAATCTGAAGTTACAATATGTTAATCGAATTGAAACAAATACCACAAATATCAACAATATACAGGAATCAGATACAGACCTCGTTGAAAAAATCACTGAAATACTCAATATTTATGAAAAACACCCAAACTTTAAAGGCAAACCATCTTTCAAAAATGGTGTAATTATTGCCGACGATACGGACATAGTATTTCTGAATGTAGACAAAAACAACAGGACAATCAAAACAAACCTCAAAAATATAAAGAACCAAATAAATCATTTTATCAATACATGAAGAAAGATCAAAATCTACCAAACAAAAATGTATACAGCAACAACAGTTCAGGAAAACCACTTCCGAACAATACCAATTACACGAGAAATCAATCACCATATAACTCAAGTTATAGAGGAAGATCACCAGAACGAAGAAATACACAAAATTCTTCACAAAATCATTATAATCGACCAAAAGGTCCAAATAACTACTCCAGATCGAATTCAAATACAACACAATTTGTTTCTAGATCTAACTCCCAATCAAGGAATAAATACTATCCAAACAATCAATCACGAAACTCATCATATAATAGAAATAAAAATAGAAACTATTCAAATAATCGCAATAGAAGTTATTCAAACAACCATAATCAGAACTACCCGAACAATCGATCCAGGAATAACTCATATAACAGATCAAATTATCACAGATCAAACGATAATTATCAAAACCGATCACGAAACAATTCACAAAATCGACATTCAAGTTATAATAATCGTTATAGAAATTATTCCCAATCACCACACAGAAATAATAACCATTATAATAATTCTAACAATCGCCACAGAAGTAGTACACCTAAACATCAAAGACATATTAATCAAGTACAATCAAATCCAGAAACAACATCAGACCCCCCAGGTATTGATGACACAGCAAATAACGAACTACAACTAAATCAAATAAACTGTGGATCATCAGATTCAGAAAGTGATACAGAAAACACTATCTCCATAAACATGACAGCAGTCGAAAATGACTACGAACCTATTATATATGAACAACCTTTTTCATCACATATATATGAAAATCAATTAGAACTCCTTCACAATTATTATATTGAACCCATCCAAGCCACACAAACGGCACAAGAAACTAACGAAATCAACACTGTAAATAATTCCAATGAAAATGACAAAACAAAATGCTTGAATACAAATCACATCTATCAAAATATACAAAAAGAACAACCCAAAGAAAAAATTTGGACAATACCATTTCTTTTAGAAAGTCCAAGAAACAAAGAATTTCAACCACCAGATCTTGAAATTGATTTTTTAATTGATTCAGGAGCAGAATCAAACATAATAAACAATCCCACATGGAATGAGATAAAAACATTACACCCAAAAGTAACACCCCTTGCAACCTCCAGTAAACTAGCAACAGCACAAGGATCAACATTGGTAAACTATGGAAAAGTTCAATTATTTCTTCTCCCCACAAGAACAATAGAGCAAAATAAAATTTTGAATAAACCAATTAAACAAATATTTCATATCACTGATATTAAACACAATATCATTGGAATACCATTTATCTCTAAATATATACCAACAATCAACATCTTGAATAGTAAAATACTAATCAAAGATAAGTACACAAAAACAAAAGACACATCCCTAACACTTTTTCAAAGATTAAACAAACAACCACCATTCTTTTCAAAATTTTATCCAATATATAATCAACAAAGAAAACACCTGAAACCACTATCAGGAAACTTAAATAATTTTTCAATAAAACAAGTTCACCAATATGATAAATATCAAAATAAACAACAACTCTATATGTCAGACTTTGAACTCAAACCTATTCATAAGTTTTTCAAAATCACAATTTCATCCATAAAATATTTGAAAAATTCGAATTCAGATATTATTTTGTTACATGTATACAACAATACACCGTATCAAGTAACATTACCTTTAGGACTTTTAGGATATTGCGAAACCAACGCTACGACATCACCAATGCATGAAAAAGCATACCGCGTAAATAATATACTCCAATTATTAGATATTTGTCAATCCACAATTCTTAATGAAGAATTATCCATAAATAAAATAATAAGTAATGAAAAAAGAAATACAGATTATTTCACAAAAACCCCATATTTCAAACCTACATTCAACATAAATAACTATACAGCGGATCAACAGAAATTTTTAACAATGTTTAACTTCCAACATTCACAAATAACACAAGACGAATTTGATAAGTTAGCCAAACAGCTAATAAAATATTCATCAGTTTATGCAACATCCAAATTTGATGTTGGCAAAATCAGTTCATCGCTACATCTCCCGTTAAAACCTGACGCAGTTTTCAAAAAACAAAGAGCAAGTAAAGTACCAATTCATTTACACGATAAAGTGAACAGATTACTCGATATTTTAGAACAAAACAAAATTATCTCACCGGTAAACAAAGAAGAACAACCAAAAGATAACACATTTATCAACCCAGTTATCATCCTAGCAAAAGGAGAATCATTAAAAATAGTTCTAGACGCTAGATATCTTAATTCACTAATAGACGAATCAAAATGCAATTGGCCTATTGAACCAATACAAGTTATTTTAACAAAAATCAACGGAAAATACCTTACAACCGCAGATATGAATAGTGCATACAATCAAATGCCACTAGATGAACAATCACGACGTTTAACACAATTTGTTATTGGAAATCAACAATATGAATTCAACCGCCTATTCTATGGAATATCCATAGGACCAGCAGCATTTTCAGCTTTTATGAGTAAAATTTTTAGACCACTAATACTCAAGAAAAACGCAATCACCTATTTAGACGATGTTTTTATGCAATCACAGACAAAAGAAGAAATGTTTAAAGTTTTAGAACACTATCACAAAATACTTCAGAACGAAAATCTGAAGGCCGCTCCCGATAAATCACACTTCTTTTTAACACGAGTTAAATTCTTAGGACACAATATAGAAAGAAAAACAATCACTCCATTAAAATCACGCATTGATACTATTCACAAGCTTCAACCACCAACAAACAAGAAGAAAATCCAAGAATTCCTTGGAATGTTAAATTTTTTAAGCAAATACGTCTATAAAATGCAATTATACTTAAAACCATTCTATAATATACTTAGACAACAAAATAATTTTGAATGGAATACACAACATGATTTGAAGAAATTAAAAAACTCCTAACTGAACAAATTTCGAATACAATTCCAGACCCAAATCAACCATTCTATGCAATGTGCGATGCTTCAAATTTTAGGCGCAGCGTTATTACAATCACACAATGGTACAAACAAAATGAACCTTATATCAGCAAATTCTCAATTATTCACTCAAGCAGAGCTAAGACTCTCAACCCTAATGAGAGAATGTACAGCCATAATCTATACACTTACAGAATATGAATTTCTGATACTTGGATCAAAACATCCAACAGTTCTATTCACAGATCACAAACCAATCATTTTTCTCTTTACACAAAAATCCAACCCAAATTACCGAGTTTACAGATTTCAATTAATTCTAATGAAATTTCCAAACTTACATATAGTTTGGACAGCAGGAAAGAATCTTGCATTACCAGACACATTAAGTCGAAATACACCACCTGAATTACTTACACGTAAAACTACAGTTGATATACCCAAAAATATAAAATTTTACCTTGCAGAAAACGAAACATCACCCCGACTAGAATGCAAATATGCAGTAAGAACTGACGTTGAACAATTACAGATAAATAACCTACAACACTTCCCACTTTATTTAGATTGCCAAAATAACCACTACGAAGTTGATCTACTTGGAACATCAACTTTCAAACCAATTCCATATTCACAATGGATAAAAAATAACACCCAACAAAAAAGAGTAAAACAACATTCGCATAAAAAAGACCTTTTCCCGTTAATTAAAAAAGAAAATCTAACTGATGAAATAAATTTATCAGGACCACAAACAAACGATTCCAAATACACAATAAATCAAGTTTTTGACCTCCATGACCCACTTGACACAATTCCTTTATCTAAATTAGAAATTGAAAACATTTTTCTCCCTCCAACAGAAAAAATTACAATTACAACCTTGAAACAATACCAAAATCTTGACCCAGTAATTAGACAACTAAAATCATGGCACAAATATAAAACTAAACCCGTGAAAGCAGATACCACAATTTTAGGATATAAAACACTCCTCCGATATTTTCGAAAATTCAACAATACAATTATTAATGAAAACACAGACCTTCTAGAATACCAATTAAATGAATCGACAGTTCCCTGTCTCCCTTTAAGTATGATCCTCAAAGCTTTTAACATTTCGCATACACAAAACATTAAAGGACACTCTGGATCAGAGAAAACATATTCAAATTTCATACAAAACTTTTATCTCCCAAATGCACCAATTTGGATAAAAGTACTATGCAATGATTGCATAGTATGTCAGCTATATAAACCTTATCCAAATCAAAAACAAATAGCACAAAAACAAGATTTTAAAGGACAAAGTTTGTATTTCATTTGATACAAAAGGACCAATTTCACCATCATCCGAAGGAAACTCATACATTATGGTAATTGTTGACGCATTCACACATTATGTAGCACTTAACCCAGTACCACATTGTAACGCTTATTACGCTTACACAACACTTTATGAACACTGGATAGCCAAATTCGGACTACCAGAAATTTTAGTTAAAGACAACGGCACAGAATTCATAAATAATGAAATCATCACATTATGTCATTTATACAACATCAAACACAAACCACGTACATCTCATGTACCTTGGACAAACGGCTTAGTCGAAGATATGAACCGTTCACTACAAGAATATCTTAGATGTATCATCAATGGAAATGATACAAGATACACCGAATGGTCAGCAGATGTAAAACTATTTCCCTTGGCATATAATTCACAAATCACGACAACTCTAGGAATGTCACCATATGAAATGGTTTTTAATCAAAAGCCACGCAAACCAATTATGTTTACAGCAAACTCTCATAAAAATGCACAAAGCCATTGTCAACCGAATGAAGACTCAATTTGTTATAACCTACCTTTACACACACATGATGAAGATCATTTTCATCACCCACAAATTCTTAAATTAGCCTCCGGTACACACACCGAATGGATTTTAAACAGAGATAAAAAACACCATGAAATTTACCAAAAAGTAACAAAAAAGTTGTTACAAAGACAAAACATTAATGAACAAATAAATTCACGCTTTACACCAGCCTCCGATTTAAAAATTGGAACATTTGTTTTAATACCTAATTTTAACACTCAAAAAGGAATTTCTAAAAAATTGCAACCCCTTTGTAAAGGACCATTCCAAATAATTGCCAAACCCACTGATGTCACATATAAAATCACCGACTCAGAACAAAAAGAAATTGTTCAACATCGAAACAACCTATTACCTTATTACCCAAAAGAATACGCACTACGCGAACTAACTCAATTATATTCTTTCACAGGTTTAAAAGTTATTCAAAATAACCCACATACAGAAAATGAAACAAAAGACCAACATGACATTCATCCCGAAAACCAAAATAAAAAATCAACTACAATAAAACACAATACAAAAAAGCTAGAAAAAAATATTCCCCAAAAAGAAAGAAAAAATAGAAAAATGACAGAAAAAATTATACCCCAAGAACAAATCGACAAATCAGAACATAGAGAGTCATCACGACTTAGAAATCAACCACGCAAAAACTATAAAACATTCATCCCACAATCTAAAATATTAAAGAAAGTTGAATTTCAAAAACAACTTTAATTTTACATTTAATAATCTTTGCACCTCTGAAATATTTTGAACTTTCATTTTTCAAAATAACATGCTGACAGACACGAAACGATTCTAGTTCAAAATTAGCCAATAGGATTCATCCAATCCGTCACCTTCTATAACTCTAACACAAACCAACTAGACGAAAAATATTAAACTCCAGGCATATCTATAACTATAACTTTGCGACCTCCAGGTCAAAAATAAGCAAACCATTCCAACTTGACAACTAAAATAAATATCACCATAATATCATAACCCTCCCTTATCTAATAAACCAAAGATCAACAATATTTCCCCAACTCAGACCTCAAATACCCCCCAAATAAATATGTTAAATTAGCCTAAAGTAAAAGATCGACCATTTTAATTAGCCTAAAGTATCAAAAACTCAAAAATACCCCAGATCACTTGACAATTAAAAATAAAGAAAAAGAAGACCTCCCAATCACATAAAATTCGACCCCAACAATTTTTCACAAAACTCAACCCACTTGTCAAAAAACCAATAAATAATTCGACCACACTTGAAAATTGCCTCAAACAACAAAAAATATTCGATCGAGAAGCCATTTCTTAAATGCTCTTCTCTCGACCAGTCAACATAATTCTTAACATTCTCATAAACTTTTTAACGGTATTTAAACTTTTAATCATATTTCTTTTTGATACCTTTGAAGCTTTTATAATAATCTTAATCATTTTTTTGCAATATTTTTTTAATTTTCTATTCCCTATTTGAACTATACCTCCAACTTTCAAAAGCTATTGACTATATCCACAGGTACGATTCACAAAACTTATCTAAATGATACGAACCATTTTTAGTAGAACCGATATTTTTTTACTATTTGTAATTTTTATAACATTTCTATCATCCCTCATCTTGACAATATGCAAATGTATAAAAAAAAAGCAATCATCACATTCGCCCTAGCAACAATTCTCCTAATTCTTTTATCTAGAAGAGTACTTAGGGTACTCCAACAAAACAGTCTACAATTAAAATTTGAAATCACGGTTAAACTAAACAACATTGCTCAACATCCCTACCCATTAAACCCACCAAATATAACAGCTCATTCACTACCACCACCATTTATAACAACTGAAGTAATATACAAATACGACAGATATACCAAAAAGACAATTGGTTACATCACATTTTATAACCCATACTCAGGATTATCATACACATGTATATTCTAAAAATATTAATTTTTCTCCAACTATTTTTTCTAGTAATCTCCAACCAGAACATAAATCCTTCCCCCCGCACAGGACCCCAAGATTTATTAGTAACACATTACGATTGTGAAGAAAATGAACAAAAAACACTACACAAATATGCAATAAATCAAGTATCATAATGCGAAACAGAACCACAAGCTATAGAAACTACAAATGTAATAGCGACACTTTATTCAAAAGCCCGAGCAACAACAGTTATAGGATATAAATTCACAGCAACATTTTCTGAAAAGAAAGTACATTGTTCACAAGTCTCAAACGGAAATAAAAACCGACTTGACCACGAATCATTCTACCAAAGTAATATCGAACGACTTTTACATCTCAATCCCGAAGATTGTAAAAACGAGTTACTCAGACTAAATATCACAAGAAATAAAAACACAGATAGAAAGTTAGTATATTTCCAAGTTTTTGCAGATTCTGTACATCAAGCAGAACTTGAAAGATATCAAGGACATATAAAACTAGATGAAAAATACCCATACAACGGCGCACATGGAAGATTAACTTATGACATACACGATAAACACTGGATACCACACATTGGTATAAATAACCCATCAAACTGCAAAGCAGACACAAAAAATAAAGGATATCAAGAAATAATGTTTTTCGATTGGAAAATACAACTCGAAAAAATACAACTCACACGCGATTTATCTGACAACACAATGATCTATCAAGGAATTAGATTACCTTGTAAAAACGATCAAGGCTATTGTGACCCTACAACACGAACACAAGCAACAATTGTTTGGTTCCCCGAAGACACATGTACAACATTTCAAGTAGCAAAAATACACGCTCGAATGATAAAATTTCACGAAAAATATTTTATACAGTCAATTCCATATGAGCAAGTAAATCCATCACGAAAACTAAGTTCTAATTTTAGAAACATACACAATACAGAAAAAAAATTGACACGTTTTCAAATATATCAAGAAACAGAACTTGCATGTAAATACAAAAACCCACTTCACAAAACACAATACTCCGAAATATTAATTGAATACGAAAAAGGATTCGACATGACCACTGGAAAAATAAAAATTGACCCATACGCCACAAGTCATCCTATAAACGAAGGAACATCATATATACCAGTTAATTTTCAAAAAAGTAAAGGTCAACCTGGTGGACATCTAAAGCCCCATGACACTAGAAGCACACGTTTACAAGAACTATCACTAATGAATAGTACATATTTCGGTAATATCCACTATGATATTCACTAAGATATGAAATTAGACTACACAATTAGCCGAATTTTTCAAGAAATGTCACTCTCTGAATTAGAAACGCTTCACCAACTATGCGAATTAGAAAGAACACAAATCTTACAATCACTAGCACTAGCAGTACTAAAAATACCCTACATAGGATATTTACTATCAGGAAATAGATCAAACTTTTTAGATTACGAAGGAAACACTTTATGATTTTATACCTGTACCAAAAAAGTATCACCACTATATGTTTTTGAAGATAAACGATGCTATAAAAGAATCCCTATCTTTTATAAGAATAAAGTACATTTCGTTGACACACTTTCAAGACGAACCTATTTCTGGGATACCGTAGTTCCATGTGGATCAGAAAATAGCCACAATGTAGTACAACTGAACCCTGATGAAGATAAATATTACCTTCTTACCCCATACCCCACATTAATGCAATCACTTAAGAAATTTTCACCAGAAAGCATTAGAGCTATTGCTCGAAACCCAAATATCGACTTACAATCAATTGGAATATATTCAAAATCCGATATCCAACATCACATTAGAACACAACAATTCCAAGAATTAATAAAACAAATGGACACTATACAAAGACAATCAATTGACCAAAACTTACGCAAACTTGCCAAAACCGCTGGATTTGCAGATATTTATACACAAGATTATAGCGGATATTTTAAAGACATTAAAGACTATATATATATATCTAAACGGTGAAAAATAACGACCACAAGATATCTCACCTATAAATATTTTTAGCTTTGTTACACTAAAAAACGAAATTCTTGATTTTCTAGGATGGCCCTATTACATCTTAGAAAAGTTGACTATTCTATACGCAATGTTTAACTTTATAGGATCTCTTTTTTCACTCTTAAAAGGAATCTATAACACATGTGCTATACACACACAAGTCAATAGACAAGCAAGTGTAGCACGCATACTATTTGCAGGATTCTTTGGAATTTTTTCATCATCAATAAACAAAATCCTTTTAGACGCACAAATAAAAGAATACAACACAAAAAAAGCAACAAGACAAAACACATACTACGAAGAACATAACAATGTAGAAATAACGCCTACAGCACCACAGTTACCGCCCCTACCACATAACCATCCATTATCCCTAAGTCCCATTTTCGAAATTTAGCAATAACACATAATCCAAATTTCAGACCAACCATATCACAAAGTCCCATTCAACATATAATGACACATCATTCACAAGATGAAAATACATATGAACAAATTATAGAACAACCCCATACCACCGCTTTTCAGTCTCAAAATAATAATTTTTTTAGCCCACGATGAGCCGACAACTTGGATCCCTACACCGCTCAAATTCCCACCCAACCAATCTCAACACTCCAATTACAATAATTCCACTTTTTGCTTTCCCGCCACCCGATTTCCCATCTAGTAATATAACATCAGGCATGAATTCAGACACTAATTCACATATTTCAGTTTTATACTCCATTTCACAACTAAATAACCCTAATATTGAAACCCCTGATGAATTTGCAGACTCTGAACCATCTCCATCCAATAATTTTCAAACCAACTCCTCAAATTTTTCAACACCCCCTTTTCTACCAATCCCACCAAATAACCCACTCCCATCCATTTCTACACCCTCTTACGCTTCCCAAGTCACCCCAACCTACTCTTCATTTCATTCAGACCGATCATCCCCACCTACCCCTACACTCTCTTCAGCTTATACCGCATCATTAGCACCATCATCCACACCCACCGAATCATCAAATAGCACAAATAGAGCTTATCGCACTTTCTAAAGAAAATTCCCAAACCATCCATTTCCAACAAAACCAGGAACAGCCCGTGAATATATTAATCAACCAAATCACACTAACATGAAAGAATTTTTTAAACAATCACCCCACCTTCATTTCCACAGTATACTTTAAACACCCCTCATGACACTAACGACACACGTAGCTTTGTAGACGAACATGTTTTAATGCCTACACTTCATTGGACATCATATTATCATTTTACTAATCCCCTTTGCCTACCATTATCTAATACTCACATCGATATAGAAAGAAATCAAGATATGCTATACCGACTCACCACACCACTAACACATAGACAATTTACTTATATAGGATATAAAAAGTCACTAAAAACATACACTGCACCCCGAGCTAACGAATATACGCTAGAATATTACGATCATAACATCATCCGAGCTAACCAAGACCAATTTTTAGATGATGATCGCTTCGCTAACCCACAAATCACAGAAAAATTCTTCATCAAAACACCATATGTATTTACACTCAATATATTTGATCGCAAATTTGACCACGTCATTTCTGAAGCACTAACCGACATGCAAGCTTACGAAAGTTTTAAAGAAAGATTTCAATTATTTTCACTAACCTTTAATTTCCTTGCACCACATGAACGCGATTTGCACTGCTCACACGACATTATGTTACGCACTAAACAAACCCACACATATACATACTATCGCTTCATACAAAATCATTTTGACCTGCACACTCCATCCAGACAACCACACCACCGTTTTCAGTTTATTAACTCTAAATACACTTCACCATTTTTCCTTAACTTCACATATTGCATCAAAGATACTAACCTTCACGGTATTCTTCGCAATTATGATCCCATAACCCAAATGTATATTTTTTGTCCCATCACGAAGACCCTTAATGCAGAAGAATCCAGACCCTTCCTTATCCCACATGAATTTATTCAACCTTTAGAAATCCCAATATTAGAATTCATCCACAACACTAAATACAATCACAAATTATATAATCTCATCCAAAACACACCTTATGAGTTTGCAGTTGGCACTGAAGAACTAAAAACCATTAAAGCACTTCAATTGCTTTGGCCACTGCTTCAAACTAAAAACATCATTCGCATACTAGCAAAATTACTAACAAATTCCGACATAATACACGACATCTTCCCCACGGTTTTTTCCCCGACGACTAACAGGTAAGTATAATTTCTACATATTCTTCACTAATAAATTCAAATTAAAAACTAACCATTCTTTATCCATGTCTCATTTAGATTTTTAGTCTTCATCCCAAGATCTGCAAAAAACACAAAAGAAAAATAAAAAATAGAAAACTTCTTGAAATTCTTCAAAACTATATTAATATTTTGCACCAGCTAAATTAAATAAAATTCATACCAATGTAGTAAATTAATTTATAAATTGTTTCCCCACAAGCAGTAAATCTAATAATGATGAAAATTTGTAACTTAATTTTTCCCCAAAACTAGCAGTAAAATTGAAATTGTATGTAGTAAATTGATAAGACGAAAATGCAGTACTAACCTTTTGATATTTTCATTCATTCGCACAAGAATTCTATCCAAACTCGCACAGCTCGCCCACGAAGAATTGTTTAAATAATGAATTTCAGTTTTAAGCTTTCACACTCAACAACTCTAACACACGATAACAAGTTTCAAACTTTCCTTTAACCCGGTTGGAAAGGAATTATATACTAAACAAAACTAACCAACGCAGCTTACTAAACACCACAACACATAGAATTACAGCATGACTAAGAAAAGGAAACCAACGGTACCCAAACCGGATTAACCCAGTTTAAAACTGGATAATTTATTTTTTTGAAGACTTTTATAAAGTCTAAGAAAGAAATAATAAAACACAAAAAAGTCGAAAGACAAACCCATACCAAAAACAATTTGATTTTTGAAAAAAGGACACAACCAACGAAACATAAGAAAAACCACCACAAACCCGACATAAAACGTTATCACATAACAGGACCTCTCACAGAAACCGCACGAAATCATACTCCCACTCCTGGCCTAACCAACCAGAGAGGACGTCCTGAGCATGCTCTATAGCCGGTCTAACCCACCGCGCTACATCCACGCTTTGTGACCACACTTCTATTTTTAATAAGAGGTACTCAAGGGTGAGTAACTCTTCAAAATAACCGAACTAAAACAAAAAGCTTTTGTGAAAACAAATAACCAAAATCATAATTAAAACACTGAACTAATAAAAGTTTTATAAAATGTAAATTATACCTTGCAGTATATAGATCAGCATACAACACCAAAGACGAACATCCAAAGACAAAATGACCCCACTACACTCCAAAAGGAATGGCCAACCACAATCAATATGCCGTCCACAATCACAACTCAAAGGATTTAGAGTACGACTTGACTTCGCAGAAAAGGACTTCATTGAACTAGACCAATGACCACCTCGATGTTCAAGTATACGTACAGATCCGAGTAACCAGGCATCCCCTCCACGCACAATCTCTACGCCATTCCCAGACAAGGTCAAACACAAAAGAAGTTCTCTACATGAAACAGAAAAACCTGTCATAGCCAACCATTCTGAAATCAGATTTGAGTTTGTTGCGAAAACCCAGTCGTTGTCATAAGAAGACACAACGATTGATCCTGGAACTTCTCTAACAAGAGAACCCAAAAGAATATGATGTTCGCCAAATACCAACGTCCATCATCCATCTTTGAATTGCAGAAAGACAATTCTAAAAATTCTGTAAAACCCGGATGGGTGGAACCTGATCTAAACTACATTTTTATGATTGGATAAATTAGATATTTTGCCACTGTAAAGTATTTAATATTAACCAATCATGATCCATCTAACTAACAACCCACTTATTTGTAAGTGCTGAATTTACTTGTAATTTGAGCACCAGAGAGATTTGAATTTAACTTAGAAATTAGTTGCCTCTCCAAGAGAACTTCAGCAGCCGCAATAAACCAGTATACCCTAGATCTATTGAGCCTAGCAGAGACTAGTTAAACAACCTGAGACTAGATAGTATAAGAGTAAGATTAGGATCGGTATTAGACTAAGAAGTTGCACGAATCTATCCGGCCGAAAATAAGATAGCGTGACGAGCAGACGGTGTACCCTATCCGAAATTACTCTATGAGTTAACCACATCGGTTATAACTCACAACTCTGATGTGGGTGCAACATAGTTTTGTTTTGTAAATTTGCTATATCCAAATGAAAAGTGTTACACTCGTTTTCAACCATTAGCGCTACCCATTGATACCTGAACATTTTTTACCAACCAAACTCTTTGTGCCCTAAAATTTGATTGAAAAAAAAAATCAAGAGAAATTTATGGCAAAATTTTCTTTCTTCAAAAAAGATGTTCAGACGAGCCCCATGTTTTAGAATTGTTTTGAAACCTTCATTTAAACACAAATAAAAAAACAAACAATCTTCCAAAATATTATGAAACTTTCCCCAATGAGAAAATCATTATAAAAACCAGGGTTACTTGTCCATGGGAGTCCATCCCTGGTGTCATAACTGGAAGCATGTTAAGTACAAACCATGTGAAACTCTTGCATGGATTGCAATGGAGTTCGAGGAGCAGTCTAAAGTCCAGGCCTGGAATTCCATTTTTTGGTACATTTTTTAAAACTGCAAACATGTTCGCAACTGTACGACAAAAAAAAACCATCAAAACGACATTTTCTTTAGAAAACCACAAATTAAAAAGCAGAAACCTT